>NW_026067983.1:2965754-3028947 GCF_014885135.2 Alexandromys fortis | reverse complement strand
AGAGATTCTTCATAGACTTCATAGGAGGAAAACTGTTTAAATATTTTGACTTAACTCAAAATTGTGTGTGTGTACATGAAGCATAGGAACACATATCACGATGGGATCTATACTGCTTGGAACCTATAAATTTCCTGCAACATCAACTCTAGTGACACTCTATTTTAATTGAAAATAGTGAATTCTAAAAAAAATAAATTATTCTGAGTAATGCTGATCAATTGTTTCTATCCATAGTATTGCAATATTTCAAAGCAAATGAATAGAACATTACTGCTGTATTACCTGAGAACCTCAGGCTTGTTTGCTTAGAGTTTATTTAGATTTATCTTTACATTAAATAGTATTTGAAGTTCCAAGCAGTATAGATCTGTCACCAAAATTCTACATGCTTTTATTTGAACCATGACAAATATATTTGCCTCTCGAGAATTTTTATTTTCTTTCCCTTTCCCTCCTAAGTTCATGAAGTCATTGTGTGGGTATGTATATGGCTCAGTTGACAAGATGGTTTGCAGATAAAACACAGTGCAATACCACTGAATTTGGGGTATACAATGAGCCAAAAACTTCCAGTGTTTTCATTTTTAAAACCCTTACTGGTGTATAACCACTTATACCTTTGCTGAATAATTTATATAATTTTCAAATTTTAGCTTTTACATAGGAATCATTTACAAATATTTTCTGTCTTTCATTAGAATTCCAGTACCAGAATTTTTACTGTGTATTTTCATGCAACATTAGTAGATTAAATTGCGAGATTTGTAAGGAAAGTGTTGATGATGACATGTTCTTTCTTGGATTATCTGCACACAGGCAGCTGGGGGATAGGAGGGACTCCTCCAGGCTGAGACTAGTGACTGGCACTCCCACCAGGACGTTTTCAGTTTGAGATATTTTTCAGTGATTAACAAGACAGAATGTTCTGATTTTCACTTCTTTAAAAGAAAAAAAAAACGTGTATTTGTAGAGAACAAACTTTCTTCGAATTAATATTGATTTGGAAATGACCTGTAGATAATAAAAAAAAAAATACTGGACTCAGAGACTAAAAGAATTTAAAGAAAATATTTGCTTAAAATGTATCAGTTTTTGAGTTTCAAGACATTATATATTTCCAACTATGAATGTGTTCCAAAAAGGGACACATCTGAAAAGAAAACTGCAAGAATTTTTAGAATTCATTCATCATGATGCTTGGTACTTGATAGACAGAAAGACTAAGAGGTGACAGAAGACGAACAGAAGGTAAGGTTACTAGTCTCACCCAAGCGCATTAAACACAGGGCTTCATTACCTATGCAATCCAAAATCCAGCCCACTGTCCCGTCTCCACCGCACGCTAACACTCTGAAGTCAGGGACATCCCGGAAAAAGTGCAACCTGAAAAATAAGTATTTTATGGCATATTATTTACATTTCAGAACTTCGTTATGTATTTTTATTATTCTTAGCTTTTTTCAAATTACTTACATTTTTAACTTACAAAAAATGTAAATATTGCTATCTTACATATCTATCAAATATCATTTTGTGAATACATATTCCAGATCTTGTCTTTAAAATTTGTTTAAATTTATTTATTCAAGGTTCTATAGGAAATTTAATTTATTTTTGTAAAAAGCCGAATTCAACAAATATATGATACTAAATTATAACATTCAAAAGGACATCCTGGCAGATGTAATCGAAACACACATAATCCAGAATGGTGTATGCAATACAATTTCTTTAAGAAGTTTTGTCAGTCAGCCATTGTCTTTTGAAAATTTATTTAGTCATGATTACCGTGTCAGTCACTCTAACATGTTCCCACTTTTCTTTCTCCATTACTGGGAGACATTGGTCAGCCTGCAGTTAAATGTTAGCTTTCAGAATTCCCTTAGCACCTTCAGTCTGCCGATAGAGGAGCCAAACTTGATTCACCTTGACTCTGACCTGGTCAACAGATTTACTACCCAGGGGTGATCAAGCTTAATTGCTGGGTCAGCTGTGCTAAATACCCGCAGCTCCTGTTCGCACTGCAAGTGGTGCAGTCATTACCACACCTGCGGGGAGGACAGCCCGAAGGCTGGCAATGTATCCCACCTTAAAGTCCTCCTTGCTATTTTCCAGCAAATGAAACGTGGAGGCAGAGGAGGAGCTGGTGCACCCTCTTTCCCCTTGCCCTATGTATCAGCGTTGAGTACAATGTGGTACGGAATCACCCACGTCATTTTTCTCTACGTTGGATATCCATATACAAACAGCCATCTAGAAAGCTGTACATTCTATTCACTTTAAAATTTTATGTGTGAGAAAGTGAGAGGGAGGCTGAGGAAGAAAGGGGGTAGGATGAAGGAGAAGTGGGGGCAGTGCCTACCTGTGTGAATGGCAGAGAAAGCTAAAATCGGTTGGAACCCAGTTAGTCACAGTGTGGAAAGGGTGATGTGGATGCTGGGAACCAAAGTCTGGTTCTCTTAAATCACTTCATCGACTTCTCTTCATCCACTAAGCCATCATTAAACATCCATGAGACTGTACTATATACACATGTAAGAAAAATTTCTTAGCTTAAAACATTACAGAGAGATCTGTCTGTATTTCTACCACCTGCAGGTATATAGGATTCCTCGTGGATTTTGTTATTTATGAAAATCCTTTATAGATTCAGTATGAAATCGTGCATTACGATGGTTGTCACAGGAACGAATGGATTCCAGCATTAAATGATTTGCTTTTCTGACCTTTAAACTGTGTCTGGCATTTCATTATTACAGGCTGGAGAAGTGACTCAGTGAGAAAATTACTTCCTTGGCATGTGTGAGGTGCTGAGCTCAGTCCCCAGTAACATAACATTTCAGAGCCTGTCCCGTTCACTATTATATAAATTACTATTCTAGTTACCATTTGAGTCACATTTGTATGAAAATTTGCATGTGTGTGAAGGCTGTTTTAGAGTACAATGTTCTGCTACATTTGCTTTATTGCTCTTAATGACTCCCAGAGTGGAGAGTGTCCAATTCCTTGAAACCCTTGAATAGTAAGAACATTTGAATAGTTTAAACACCGGTTTGATTGTGTGTGTAATGTAAAGTCTCTTTAGCACAGCTGAGCATTCCCATAGGTATCTTGGTGACGTGTGGCCTTTCCCATGAACAGTAATATCCAAACTTTGAGAATTTCTTCAACTGAGTGTTAATGTTATTTAACAAACATTTCCATATTATGAGTGATAATTTACACTTAAATGAAATTCATTTAAAGATATTGCTCAAAGCTATAGAAACATTATACAATTATATGAGAAAATGCAAACAATTTAACTGAGCCCACCATGTGGCAATAAAATCCATAGATATTTAACACCGACGTATCTTTCAGTTCTTTGGGTATAATAACGTGTATATTTCTCCTCTCTAGAATCTGTGGCAAATATTTTCCTCCACTCCTTCTCCACTTGTTATACCTGCAATACGCACAATGTAGTGAGTGCCTGTGTACTAATCTCCCCCTGACAACCCGTATGTTCTTCTGTCCTTACCCATGTAATGTTCCTCCTCTTTCACACAGGCGAATCTGAGCAGGTACGCTTTATTCACCGCTCTGCAATTCCCCCTGGCACTGGTACTAACTTTTCATCAATGATGTTTCCCTAGACCTTTCTATGCATATCTGTTTCTTTGCTATTTCCACTGATACGTGAAATTCCAACTATGTGGATATGCCTCTCAAACTCATTTAAGAGACACTTTGCTGGTATGTCTATGCTGTTATAAAGATTTTTTTTTGTATTTGCTTCCTACTATTACAAGCAGTGTTTGCTTGGAGGGTATTATAATTGAGACACTCCAATACAACGCAATTGACTCATTCTGAAAGACAGCAAACTAGTGTTAGGAAAGTATGCCCATAGCAATCATACTAAAAGGTGCAGCCATGGCATTGCATCAATTCAATAAATTTGTGAAGAGCCAAAATTCAAAGTCTCGCAATACTTCTTTTAACCCAGGACAACAGTCAGGAATGCCTGCTTCCTATTTTTCTATCCAGTAATTAATGGATGAGGGAATGAGAAGATTTCAGAAGGATGCCTCTGTGGAAAGTTTAGTAGTGTATGCTACACTTTCCATCTATCAGTTGAAATTATTTTATCTAGAAGATCAATGGGGATAATTACTTTACAAGGAAATTATCTTGGTCTGTACTTGAGTCTGTATAGGTTATTTAGTGCATATTTTAAAGTTAAACTTCAAATAGATTATGAATATTAATATTATTGAATTTCCAGTGTAGTGCACAGCATCACTGGTTTCCCTAGAGACTTTATCTACAATTGTTACATTTGAAAGCAATCTTATGCTAATGATTGAGCTCAGTAGCTCCACTGTAAATGTTCAACAGCCACCCTAGAGCAAGTTGTATAGTTCCAGTTATTCAACAGGAATGCATTCTAGACTTCTGCTGTACAACAATCTTCCTATAGTTAACAGCATGATAGTGTACATTTGAAACACAGTTGGGAAGACAAATCTTGTCAGTATTCTGGACTCAAGAATAAAGCATTGGTGAGATGGTCACACTTTCTCTAATAAGCTCACATTCCTCTTAATTTTGAGACGGAATAGATGCAGTATTTTAAAAACACACACGAGAAATGTTTTAAGAAAAAAATATTTCCAGTCCATACACTATAATTTTAGAAGTGTGTGATAATGAGATTTATTAAGAAAATTCATGTATTCATTTTGAATCTATGGTGAATATTTATTAATCAGAGAACCATAGAGATTGGTGTGTGCACCATATGTTCATGAACCAGACTGAAAATACAGAACAAACAAGTGTATGCTATTAGGCAGTGTATGTATTAGACATTATTTATACTAAGAGTGATGTAAATATTTTGACAGCACTAATATTTATTTTATTACCTATGTTTGCGTTCCTTGCAGTGAATAACTATGAGACTAAAGCTCACGAATGGCATTATCATGTCACCAGCTGAAAGAGATGTCTTTCTCTTCAGCACAAAGAATAACTTCAGGAGAATGTCTCAAAAGTTATCACTTCTGACTCTAGAATTTCACATCATAAACAGCATGCTCCTGTCTTATTATTATGCTCAATTCATATTCACAGTTGCGTGTATGCACCTTCATATTTTTTTCTCAAAATCACAATATTGTATGACTTCATAGCTGCCTTGTAATTCAGGGAGGATTCCCAGTTTGTGATTGTTCTTGTGTTGCCACTGTATTGATAGTGCACAACAATTAATTTTTTAGGTAAGATCTCTCTCTAGCTTAGACTGGACTTAAACTCACTATGTAGCCTAGGATAAACTTACATTTGTGATGAGGTTCCTGTTTAAGCCTGAAGTGCTTTAAGCACAGACATCAGTTGACACGCTAAGCTAGAAAGTCATTTCTCCACAGCCTCCCCCTTGTTTTCTTACACCCGGGTGGTGTCTACAAACAACATACACTGACTGATAATGTTACTGAAACTTCAGTGTCCTTTCAAAATGGGAGCAAGAAGCATTTAAGTCTCCTAGGGTTTCATTCTACAACTTGTGCAACAAAGTGCTGTTACAGAAGAAGGAATTTTCACTTAGCTATTTCGATTTAGAACTTGTAAAGACCAGCTTCAAATACAGGACTTGCAAGCCTCTGAAACCTCCCCAGTAGGTCCTGCTAAGAAGAAAGTTCATCATAAGAATGCTTTCTTATCAAAACATCTTCACTTTAATTTGATAATTTGGTTGCTAGAAAATGCAACCATTTTCAACAAACTTGGGGGTCCACTCCATCAGGGCAGAGGACAATTGCACATAATAATTTGTGCTCATTTTATGATCTTAGAATACAATTAATGCCATTACCAAAATAAAAAAAAACTCATTGCAAAGATAGTTTAGTAAAACATAAAGAAATGAAACATTAAGTTTATTATCCCTTGACATCTTGGAAACACTGCTTATGCAAATGTGAGTTTTAGGTGTGGAGGGAAAGAGAAAGAGAGCAGAATATAAGACAAAGTGAGAAACCACATGGGAGCGTTAATTCCTGAAAACCATTGATGCTATCTCATTATATGTTTTCTTCACAGTATTACAAAAGGTACAAGAAATTAGTAGCCAATAAATAATACGTTCTCTAAAACTGTCTTCTGAACAAGTGTGCATGAGTTTTAGAAAATGTTATTAAATTGGTATGAAATTTCCTTCAAGTCATTTTCACTGATTCACAAAAAGTAACGTTTAGTTAAAACATTTTATCTTATATAAAACTATTCATAAGATCACTTAGATAATAAAGTACCTTCAGAAACAACTTTTGTTAGCATAAAATTTTATACTAGCTGGGAAATATTCACACGTGTGTTCCTCTGTGTGTATGTGTGTACTGTAGGCATAGTTATTTGTTGTGTGTGTGCAGGTGTAGAAGTTTACGTGTGCAAGTGGAGGCCAGATGCTAGTTTTCCATTTCTCTGCAGTGTATGTCCTCTTAAAAAAAACTTTTACTATTATTTTACATATATCACTGCTTAGTTTTTATGTTTGTATTCACACCACATGCATGCCTAGTGCCCCTGAAGGACAGAACTAGAGTTACAGACATTTGTGCATACTCATGGGATTGGTGGGAATAAACCTATGCTTTCTAAAAGGGCACTCAGTACTTAATACTTAAGCCTTCACTCCAGGCTCATAGACTTTATTTCTTGATATAGTCTCTCAGCCTTAAAACTGTAATTTAATGATTGACTAGACTTGGTGCTCAGTGAGCTCCGGGTATCCGCTGTCTTCCTTCCTTGACCCCGGTTTTCTAGGACAGGTAACCTGAACTCAGGCTCCATTGGTTGTGCCACAAGCCCTGTACCTACTGAGCCATCCTCCCAGCCTAGAAATAGTTATTTTTGAAAGATAACTTAAATAATTATAAATATACATTTATATTAAGGACAAAGTAATTGATTTAAATAAAAATTCTAGATCATTTTTGCTTTGGACTATGCTCCACTAAGATTTGTGATGAGTTAGGACTTAATTTGTGTTTGTTTTGTTTTCTGCAAATAAAACACAGAGATTGAGAGCCAAAGAATTTAGACAAGAGAAGGGTACATATTTCCTGACCCAAAAAGAAAGACCTCTGTGATACTTTAATCATATATGTGTATTTGAGAGGATGGATACATGTTTCACTCTCCCTTTCTGAATGTTTTTATTGGGTAGAAGTCCAGCCTGCTCTTTTCAGCTGACTGGGACACTCACATCCATTATTGTTTACAGAAAGAGGAACCCTACCTATGTTTTAGGAGTCAAGATTCTGACTATATAAGCACAGATTGACCTGGAATTGATGTTACAGTGTCAACCCAAAATCTTCTTCTCAGGGCTTCCAAACTCTGGGGTCACAGTTTTGTGCCACCACATCTGATCTCCATGTTTAGAATAACAAGAGAAGGTTGGATCATTACACCAAAATTGATTACAAATTGTCTTCTGACTCCAATTCCTATTCCCTTGCTCTGGTATTTTTTCCTTTCTTTTTCTTTCTGCAATTGAAGGTGTGACCTCTCAGTTTCATGTTCCTTGGCTCCCTAAAGGACAATAATAGACTCTTCCCTGAAAATCAATCTTAAATTACTTTCTTGGCTTTGGATCATGGTATTTTATCATAAGAACAGGGAAGCAACTAATGCAGCTCTATTTTTATGTGCTCCTTTGGCATGTGTGTGTATGTATGTACACATGCATGTAAACGATATCAATGATTAAGTATTTTACTCATGTGAATATGCATGCTATAATATTTTATTTATTGTTAGATTTTTGAAGCCTGCATAAATCATGATTCATAAACAATGATGTATACTATTATAAATGCTATTTCAATGGTTTAACTGTCTAAACAATAAAAGTTCAGAATTTCCGACATCTCTGTGGTCCTAATTCATTTAGTGAACAACATAGTGACTGAAGACTATGAGACCTCAGGTAACAGAACTCATGTGTGAGAAAATCAAGTTGGTGACTTTCATTACATCAGTCTATTTTATGTTTCTTTACTTGTATTAATCTATAGATCTTTACGTTGCATTTTAAGATTGAAAATGAAATATAGCCCCTCCAGTGCCCAGGACAATACCAGAAATACACCACTGCATTTCATTGTGCAAGAACTTCATCCCCATCTGCATCATGTCTTATTGTCACGCCCATGAAGGAGTGTGGGGTGGGGAACATTTCAGGTTTGCATCAGGGAATAGCAGGCTTTCACATTTTTGGACAGTTGTAGCAGAGTTTCGCTGAATTTTGTTAAACACTTGTTAGTTTTGCAAGGCATTTTGTGAGGTGATAGCACTCTAGCATGATGCTGTAACGAGAGAAATATGTAAGAGGTCATGAGCTCTGACTGAACAGAGATGCTTAAAATAAAAATATGATGGAAAGTTTGTTATATAAAATGGTATTTTAAATAAAAAAATAACTAAATATGTGGAATCTGTTACACAAATTCCAAGTTGATAAGAGGATGTTTCTTTTAAGATTTTACTAAGAGAAACATGTCTGATAGTTGAGAATGTGAACCTATAGATCGCCTGTTAAGTTATATTTAAAATTAGTATTTGTCTTATATTTAAACTTAGCATATAAAACAAAAACATTAAAAAGTATATTTCTCAAAAAATAGATCATATACTAATTTATGAGCAAAGTGAAAAAGAATTTCCCTATTTAAGAATATTATATTTTATGTCAAAGTCTTTGGTCCATTTGGACTTCAGTTTTATGTGTTGTGATAGATATGGATCTATTTTCATTCTTCTACACATTGAGGATATCGAGTTATGCTAGAACCATTTATTAAATAGGCTTTCTTTTCTGAACCTCATAGAAGAGAAAGTGGGAAGTACACTTGAACGCATTGACACAGAAGAACACTTTCTAAATATAACGCCTGTAGTACAGACACTGAAAGAAACAATTAATAAATGGGACCTCCTGAAACTGAAAACCTTCTGTAAAGCAAAGGACACGTTCAACAAAACAAAATGGTAGCCTGCAGAATGGGAAAAGATCTTCATTAACTGCACATCAGACAGAGGGCTGATCTCCAAAATATACAAAGACCTTAAGAGATTGGTCATCGAAAGAACAAATAAAAAAATGGAGTATAGACTTAAACAGAGAACTCTCAACAGAGGAATCTAAAATGGCTGAAAGATACTTAAGGAAATGCTTAACATACTTAGTCATCAGAGAAATGCAAATCATAACAAATCTGAGATCCTATCTTACACCTGTAAGAATGGCCAAGATCAAAAACACTGATGAAAACTTATGCTGGAGAGGTTGTGGGGTAAAGGGAACACTCCTGCATTGCTGGTGGGAGTAGAAGCTGGTACAGCCCCTTTGGATATCAGTATGGCAATTTCTCAGAAAATTAGGGAACAACCTTCCTCAAGACCCAGTAATACCACTTTTGGGTATGTATCCCAAGGATGCTCAATCATACCACAAGGACGTGTGCTTAACTATGTTCATAATAGCATTGTTTGTCATAGCTAGAACCTGGAAACAACCTAAATGTCCCTCAAGTGAAGAATGGATAAGAAAAATGTGGTACATTTACACAATGGAGTACTACACAACAGAAAAAAAAAACAAAAAATGACAGCTTGAAATTTGGAAGCAAACGAATGGAGCTAGAAAACATCATATTGAGTGAGGTCATTCAGACCAAGAAAGACCAACACCATATTGACTCACTCATAGACATAAGCAAAGAAAACCACCCTACAAATAACAATCCCAGAGAACCTAGACAACAATGAGGACCCTAAAAGAGACATACATAGATCTAATCTACATGGGAAGTAGAAAAAGACAACATCTCCTGAGTAAATTGAGAGTATGTGGACCATGGGAGAGAGTTGAAGGGAAGGGGAAAAGAAAGAGGGGAGCAGAGAAAAATGTATAGCTCAATAAAAAAGTAAAAGAAACCAAATATTATATTTCACTTCAATTCCTTAGATATATTTTAAATTAAATTTTAATGTGATCTGTGAATAAAGTGTCTGTGTTTTTTATAATTTATAGTCAAAAGACAAAATTCTATCTACTTTGTAGGTACACAGAAAACTTGAGGTGGTTTGGTGTAAGGAAGAGTAGCAAGTAGAGAATATATAAGAGGAGTCATGGATGTTTATTTTGAAAGTGTGGAAGAAAACTAACTGCATCCTATGAAGACCTGAGAGTAACATTCTTCACATAGCTTTATTTTTTACCAACATATTTCTTATTAATCTTCTATTCAGCTCATTATATTCATTATAAGGAAGGAGTCCACTTGTATAAAACATTCAAATTTCAGATGCCTCAAAAAAAAAAAAAATAGAACCAAAGCAAAAGCCCTTGGAAGGAGATGCTACACAAACACACACACACACACACACACACACACACACACACACGCAAACTTATTGAAGCACTGGGGAAAAAGTAGACCAGAAAAGTGATACCATTCAAATTCAGAAATGACAAAGGATATTTGATTACCTGAGAGATTCTATGGATTAGAACACTTCAAAGTAATGTGCACAATGAGGAAACCTGCAGAAGGACTGACCTATAAACAAGGAGAACACAGCCACACAGAGCTTGTCCTGGCATCGTGCAGAGGACAGTTTCATGCTGAAGTGCAGGCCTATATCTGAGACACAGTGCGGGATGGTTATCAGTGGCCTAGCACAAGGAACGTCCTCATGAAATGGGGCTAATGAACAGCTCCTGGAGAATCTATTTGGTTTCAATCTAGGAAGCATTTACATGGTGCCTGCCTCATCCATTTTCTAAGGAACCTCCTTGAAAGAATAAAAGAATTTTGAAAAAAAGGTTCAATATAAAATTAAAAAGTGTATAAAAGCACGGGAAGTGATAATGCAATGAGAGGTGATAAAAGCAGATAACTCACAGTTATGACTCCGTCATCATGAACCAGCATATGCATACCAAATACACTAGTAAAGCTTAGCAATATGTAAGTAAAATGGAAGAATACTTTAATGATCCGGTCTTAAATGTAAGAGTAGCCTATAACTTATAATATACTGAGAATTCATTTAGTATAGAATTAGTTACTAAACAATCAATGGGTACATGGGAAAAAGAGAAAAAAAACTATAAACTGAAATCACAAAGAACAATTTTGAATAATTCTTAATTAGTACATTAATATTTATGGAACTATATATTTAAATACACATTAAGATGATAAAAGGAAATTGGGAAAAGGAAAGAACCCATGTTGTAGGTGAGAAACAAAAAAAAAATGTTAGTGTACATGAGGAAAGGGTCCATGATATTTCTTAAAATAAAATATCACTTACGTAAATTTGTATTTGGAGGCGTGCTTACATTTTTCTGTCTAAAATGAGACCCGGTGGAAAGGAAGGAAAAGGAACTGCCCTCACAGAGTTTCCCAGAGAACACTTACAGCGTGTGTGATTGTGCTTGTCACTGTTGTAGGCATGCAGTGCCTTTGACTACCAACATTTCTCTTTCCCTGTCTTTGAAGAAACAATCCACTTCAGCAGCTAATAGAACTGAAGCCAAGACTCCCCACTGCATACTAGACCAGACTATAGCAAGATAGATGTGCATGTTTCGCTAGGAGGTTTGCTTTTTTTTTTTTTTTTCAGAGAGCAACAAAACCAATCAGATGCAGCTGCTCTGAGCAGTGGTCTGCAGGGCAATTTTTACTCCTATGATTTTGATTTCTTACACTGTCCTGTCTCCTATCTGTTCTCAAACCCCCGCATTCTCCCTTTTTCCCCAATTCAGTAAACAACTTCACAATGTTTCCTTGGTTTCTCATAACAAGGAGGCTGTGTACCTGTTGCTAGCAAATGAGGCACAGGAATGAGAAAACTAGATAGTTGATCAGACGTGCACAGTGAGATGATTAAAATATATTTTCACCTATCAAATTACAGAAAAATTAGAACTGCAGAAGATCATCATATTAAAATGTATTGAGAAAAACACATTAGATTTCATATGAATATGCTATTCATATATTGTAAATTTTTGAGGAAATAACATTAAGATTGACAACACCATGAAACAAGACATTTTACCTGTTGTGACTTATTCTATAAAATTATTTCAACACACTTTCAAAAATAAACTTAAGTTCATCGGAATATTCTCTTAATGTGGATTTGGTAATGGTTTGTAATTTAAATTTAAGACAGTCTAATTGATCATCAATAATAAAATTGCTAATAATCTTATGGATTGTTATTCATCGCTTATAAAAAACTGAATACAAATATCTACACAAATGAAAAAATTGCCCTCCTATTTTCTTTCAAGGGAGAATATGAGAATTACAATTTATATAGCAAACAAAGTTTATATTTAAACTTACATAAACATGTTTATGTAATATCAACATGTTGATGTTCGAACGTCACAAGGTAGATATATAGATAAGTTACCAATGGGTATCTACAATAGATTGGTCAGGAAGATAAACTATGGAGGAGCTGAAGCAGAAGGGACGTAACTTTTTTCCTAAGTGGTAATGTTTGGAGCAAGGGTGTAAGGAATGGAGGATATCAGGATACATACAATATAAAGAGGGACACAAGCATGTCATACTTCAAAGAGTGGAAGAGAATTAAAATGACAAAACCTTACAAAAGTCACGATTATTACAATGATCCATACAAAACTAGCATAGTATTGCTACCTCTCAGTTAATATTGCCACCCAGAGTGCTGCAGACGAGTGCCATTTACTAAAGCTATGCTACACAGTGACATTGGCCCACTTAAAGTCACAGCTCTTCTAGGAAGTCAGCATCATTCGTCTCTATGTAGGTGAGACAATCAAGGCACACAGAGGCTAGGCTGTCCAGGATCCAGCTAGGTTGACTGAATCAACATTTCAAAGGGTTTTCCTCAACCGGTCAGAATATGCTAATTCTGTGGAGTACAGAGAATATTCGAGAGCAAAGAAAAGCATGATCTCAAGAGTGCATCTGGGTCAGCCTCCTGACTTGTCCTGGCCTTGACGCTGTTCGTCAAGACTTGCTGCCTGTGACCAGTTGTGAACCTGTCTAGCTGGCAGGATATATTACTCGACAAGCCTGCCTCTGATGGCAAAGATGCTCCATTGGACACTACTCCATGTTTGGAAACCTGTCCTGGATAGCAAGCAATAAGGGGTATAAGAAAACAACTGTTACAGTTGTGGAGCACATGATAATCGTGCTTTATTAACACTAGTTTACACATATTATTATGCTACAAATTTTATTCAATTTTTAAAAGAACAAACCATTTTGGTACCTAATTTATAACTCTTGGGAAACCGCCTACAGGACTTATTTTAAACTCTACTCATGTTTGTTTTCTCTTTTTTTTTTTTTTTTTACAGGAAACACAAAAGCTTATTCAGCTCCTCTCTGCTTTGTGTGGGTCTAATGTTTACCGCCACGCTGATAGAGAGAAAGGAGGTCGCCGCAAGAGGATGACGTTAATAACTTAATGAGGCCAAAGTAATGATAATTTAGTTCAGTCTATATTTATTTCATCAAAAGTACATGTTTCACGTTGAAAATATAATTTTATTCCGCTATGCCTTACCTAGTAATAAGAAACTATATTATAAGAGAGTGGTATTCATTAGATGCTTCAGATAATAAACGAGAAAATTATATTATGACTTCTAGTCTTTGTTAATTAGTTTCTTGTTTCAGTCTGCAACAAATCTATTCTTAATACTAAACCAGTAAAAGACAGCAGTTCCTCAAACAAGGTTCAGCAGCTTTAAATCTTGCCCTGTGTGTGTGTGTTTATGTGTGTCTGTGTGTGAGTACGTGATGAGCATGTGTCGTGTGTGTGTGTTTGTGATATTATTAGTACTGCTTATACTAGAAAAGATCCAAATCTGAAGTGTGTTGCTAGCTATTTTGAAGAACATCATGTGTTTTTGCTCTTTTGCTGTAGGTACCATCATTTTTTTTTTCACATGCTGAACGCTCCGCAGAAGTTAAATGACCTGTCTGGACACATCACACAGGTTATTTCATTAGTAGCTATGAGGTGAGTCGATGACAATGAGGTTATCCGCATGCTCACTTACCCTGGCATTGGTCCATTTCCAGAAAGGCTGTAAACCTGGCGAGGGTTTAGTAGATACTGGAATTTTCTGTAAATGCTGTAAATGTGAAAACATGGTAGGCGGGGAATTTAGTAAAGACCTATCGTGATTTTTCAGAAACATTACAGACCTAGAGCCGAAAGTGTACAGGTTAGTATTTAATGGTATTTGATAAATCCATCCTTTATAATATCAGACATACAGCACTCGAAGAACTAGTGGATCTCAAAAGAAAGGAAACAGACACGAAGGTAATACAGCTTTAAGTCAGAAATGATGGTCACACTGCTATCATGCAGCAACTGCTAACCCTCCATTACTTCCTTAATTAACATTAAAATGGAGGCACACAGGCCAGTTCCATAATTAACATTTGAGCTCATCCCCATGCAGTGACAAAGGAAGGAGGAAATCTTGTTCAAATGAACAGAGAACTAACTAACTAAGGTAACCGGACTAAGGCAAAACATTATTGTTGCTAGCTAAGGCGAAACATTGTTGCTAACTAAGGTGAAACATTGTTGCTAACTAAGGTGAAACATTGTTGCTAACTAAGACGAAACATTATTGCACTCAACTTTTTAATTTTAACTTTGGGTAGGAGAATGTTCATGAAAATAAAAAAATCTTCAAAACCAAAAAAAGAAAAATATTTCAGTATAAAACTTTTAATTATATTCTCTTGATAGATGGCTATGTGGAATATAAGCTTCTCTCCACAGATCTCAATACTGGACCTAAGTAATAAAGATTAAAAACTATCCCATATGCAAGGTAGAGTTACACACTTTATAATATACATTCCTGGAAGGAAATAACATAGTCCAGTTGTTATACATGAACATTTCAACTTATAAATCTGCCAAATTATTCTAACAGGTTAATTTTAAAGACTTTACTTTCTGAAAGAAACTAATATTTTACCCCATCTCTAAATCTACAAAAAAGAAAAAAACCGTTTTACCTTAATTTATTATGTTATGTAGTGACTTGAGTCATTCTCTGTTAGTTCCCTTTCCTGCTCTGTGACCGGAAAGATTAGACCAGTCCTTTGCCTTTAAGGGAGAGGTGTCTCTCAGCTCAGGATGTTTGTTCCCACTAGTACCTAGTCAGTCACCTGGTACTATTCAGACCCCTTCCTTCTGAGCCAACAGCCCATCTCTTAACTTTCCCCTTAACTATATCCGTGTTGAGATGCTCCTGGTCGGCACCATGCCCTCTCACGAATCTGCTTTCTCCTTTACTCATCTGGTGAACATCTATTTATGTAACACCCAACACAGGAGCACTTATTCTGAGATTTCTCAGTTTTCATGGATATTTCCTCCTCTGAACTTCCATGGCAACATATTTTAAACCTTTCTGTGTTAACACTCTTCATGTGGTTTTTGCAAAATGTGTGTTGACATGCCCCCCATCACAAACCTTCTGTCTTTTACCCTGGCGGTAAAGGTGTTAGTGGGGTTTGGATGTGACCAGCAGGAGCCATCAGAATAAGCGATAAGTGAAAAACTTCACACCTGTTGGCTATTAAAGGAAATTTTGTGTGGATATATAATTCTGTGACATTGCAATTTATCCAACCTATCAAAGTAAAAAACGGCAAAAATAAAAGATAAAGAGACATCTCTATGGAGTCCTAGTCTGGAAGTTACCTGTCACAGGAAAATTGCTCACATTCTAAATAGGTATCTTTTAAAACATCTTTTTACATTATTTGTCAAATCTTTTATTCTTTTGAGAATTACACACATGTGTGGAATGTGTAAAATGAAACATGAGCGTCCAGATCCTGTTTCCACTCACTGGTTTCATTAATGAGGGCAGTGTAGCTTCCAGTGTTCCTAAGTATACTCATGTATCTTTGTCATTTAAATGTTGAACTTGACCATTAAACATGAATGTAATTGGCCCTGAGAGCTCCTTTGGAATTTCTAATAGAGGGCTTAGCTACTGCCATGCTCTTGAGTGAACACCATTTCTGCTCTCACAGGCAAAGTCTTCCTCTTTAGTCTGAGCCCAATCTCAGAAGGAATGAGCTCAGTGGCAAGGAAAAAGAGGGCTCCTCTTAACCAGCTACATCTGCTGACTCCACCCTTGGGATCAATAAGGAGATCCTCATCCATGCGTCCACCTCCTCTTCAGGTGCTCTTGTTGTTCTGTAAGATCGCCCACACTTCGTTTGGTACTCCCCATCTGTGCATTGCAATGGAGTCATCCACTGGATCGTGTGCAACAAGTCAGGTAGCACAGCCTCAAGATAATGATGCCCAACCGCTAGCAGCTGTCAGCTGACAATAGCCACTCAGTTAAATAGTTCTCACGAGTCCCTCCACCATCTATACTGGAATTGAAGCCGGCTGATCTTTTTAGGTCTTCTACAGATAAAACAGCTAGCATTTTCTATGATACAATGATTTTCTTATTACTAATTTGAATGTTCTAAATTTTCCCTCTTACATGATTGCTTTGTATAGATTCCCAGCACTACATTCAATAGTGATGAAATTGGCATGGTTGTCTTATTTTACAATTCAAAACGGACGCTTTCGGTTTTTCTACATTTCTTATGATACTGTTAGTGAGGTTTTCATGAATGACATTGTACTATGCACATTTCTTCTATACCAAATTTCTTCAACATTTTTTTTTCATAAAGCGTGCTAAATCTTGTTGGGGAATAATCTTTTTGTGCGCTGTGAAGATGTGTCTTTGCCAAGGCACCTTCTGATTAGTTTAATAAAGAGTCGCATGGCCATTAGCTAGGCAGGAGGTATTGGTGGGACTTAGAGGTAGAGAGACTTCTGGTAAGAAGAGAGACGGCAAAGTCAGCTAAATATGAAACTATTTGGAAACACAGAATGGGAAAGAGGTAACAGCCACATATATTAATAAAAATATGGGTTAATTTAAGTTAAAAGACTTAGGAACGAGCCTAAGCCACAGGCCAAGTTTTTGTAATTAAGAACAAGTTTCCATGCCGTTATTTATGAGCTAGAAGCACAGAGAAAAATCTAACTCCAAAAATCTTCTGCACTTATTGACAAGATAAAAATAGATAAAAACATCTCTGCAACAAAGGAACATAATCCATGGGATGGGAGAAAGAATTTACAAAATATGCAACTTATAAGGAGCTGACAGCATTCATGACAATATAAAAATTTGAAAAATTCTAATTAAAACAGAAATATAGCTAAATATATATTCTGAAAAGAAGACTTAAGAATGGCTAATAGGATATATGAAAGAAAAAAAACACAACAAGACCCATCACTGCAGCAAACTTTTAGGAAAAAGCAAGTGAAAACTACAGTGAGAGATCACCGGACTCAGTGAGAATGGCTATTATTTAAACTGGCCATAGAATGATGTGGATGTGGACAAAAAGCATCCTTTACCTGTAGGTCTCAGTGATATATTTCTTATTGAAAAGAGTAGTGGCAGACTTCAAAATCTTAAAGATGGAAGTACTGTTTGATCCACTAATGGATATGTATCAAAAGACATTAAAATAATGTTGTTAAAGAAGCACCTGCACCCCAGCCCACTGCACTATGGCTCACGATAGCCAAGGCCAGGAACAGCCAACATGTCCACCATCTTAGGAGCAGACACAGGTGGCACAGACTGAACTGTGAACGAGCAGCATGAAAGCCTGTAACTTTGTCACCACATGTATATACATAGATGTTAGCTAAGTGCAGTGAATCGCATGAACGCCTGTAACTTTGTCACCACATGTATATACATAGATGTTAGCTAAGTGCACACTTGTGGGATAGAAACACAATGATCTCAGAGGTGAGCGTTCACTGTAAGTTATCAAAGGCGGTAATGATTACAGAAAGGGGGCAGTTGTGGAAAGGTCGGTAAAGGGGCACTCAGGTTAGTTTCACAGGAGCAAAATGTCTTGGCGGCTAGTGCCCAGTTAAACAACAAGAGATAATGGACAAATTCATTAGGCTAGAAAAAAGATTTTTCAGTTTGATAAACATTTGAGGAGATATGTTTAGCCTGATTATGATAAAGAATGTATTAAAAATACCACAAGAAAGCCTATTAACATTTACCACTTCCATCCTTTTATTATTTCTGAAATAA
Organism: Alexandromys fortis; assembly: GCF_014885135.2. Lineage (NCBI taxonomy): Eukaryota > Metazoa > Chordata > Mammalia > Rodentia > Cricetidae > Alexandromys > Alexandromys fortis. Next base: position 3,010,682 of record NW_026067983.1, on the reverse strand, counting down.
ATTGAATTACGAAGGTGTGTGTAATAAATTAAGCTTTTCAGAAAAAGTACTTTTGCAATATTACTTAATTTCTATTTTCATGAGTGAGGCAACTGATCTCTCTAATAAAATTTGTGGAGCTTTAAAGTTTTGAGTTATTACTACAGTATATATTTGTCATAGTAAAACATAATTATATGCTATGAAAAGTATAAGTTAATATTTCATTCAGTGAAAAGATAGCATCATTTAATCAAAACAACTCAAAAGTTAAAGGACATCAGAAAAAGTAATTTTCAAAATTCTACTTTAGGGATGGAAATCTTTCTAATTTCTTGTAAACAACAATGGACTCTAATGTCCAGTCACAATGTTTGCTTTGACCTGTGTTCATATATGAGATTAAAAATGACATCTCAGCAATGTTAAGGTGGGTGTACATGATTGTATTACTCCTGTCTATACTTTAATAAACTTTTCAGTGGTTTCCTTTTCATATTTTTGTTGCATATTATGACTTAATTATTAATTTATCACAAGAGTAAAATTTATTACTTTTGGCTTGAATAAATACTAAGATGCCTGACACTGTAGCTNTACTATCCTTACCTACAAACACAGAATCATTAACTCTAAAATGTATGCTGAAAATCACCATAATATATTTGCCTAAAAATTACACATGAATTCTCTTCCTTAATATTAACTGTGATTTGCCTAGGGTCTACCTGTTAACCGCTTGGAAAACCAACCTTATTTTAACATTGTGAATCTTTGTCATATACCAAGCCCTTTGCTAAGAGGCAAGATCATAGTGTGGTAGACAAAATGGAGATATGTGATATTTGGTAGCTAAAATGCTTACAAAAGGCCATTACATGAAAATTTCAAATATAAAGACAAGTGATTGATATTAGTCTGCAACATATAAGTGTTTGCTTGTGTCATTAGAGTTATTATCCTTTGAGAAGCAGTGTTGCTTCCATCATAAAAGTAGTTCATCTTTTCACTTTTATAAAATAGAAAAACAGACTTGACTTTTAAAACCTACCGTTCTCCTTGCTTCCCACCACTTTTGGGGTTGACGAAAACTAGAAGTGGATGCGTGCCAGGAACAGGAGTGATCTAGAAGGAAATACAGAGAAATGATTAGGATGCTACACAGGGGAGGATGGCTGTCGTCTCTCATCATGGGTAAAAGGCTCACAAAGGACCCTTCCTTTAAAGAAAGAACAAGAGGCAAGAGAAGAAAACCAAAAGCTGCAGTTTGTGGAACATTCTGTAAACTATCAACAATCAGTCACAGAAAGAGAAACAAGAATCCGGTTAAATAATGGCTTCTTTACGAAGAGTTTCCCTAACTTAGAGCTGGTATTCCACATGGATTCCATCTTGGGGGCCTCCTTCGTACCTAGTGTTTCCGCCCACACCATCTTACCTCGGTACTTTTTTTTCTCATTTTGAAAACAGAGTCCCTGTGGACCATGCCTATTTGCTAAGCAGGGGTCCACTAACTGTTGCTCCCCCTTATAAACGGGGTGGGCAGCGATCTCTGACTCTGCTGTGGATCAAAAAGGAAAAGTTCTTCCTGGTGGAATTTTAATCTAACAGGAAGTACAGATTAACAACACAAGCACATGGACAAATATGGACTCTGTAGAGAGGTGGCCGGGAACTCAAACAATACTGGCGCTGTGTTGGTACCTTGATAGCATGGGACCATTGTTTTAGGTAGAGTGGCAAAGAAATCTTGTGTCTGATTTCACTGTTGATAGGTAGACACCAATAAAAGTATACTGGGTAGAAACACTGTTATTCAAAGAATATTGATATCATGCTTAAATGGAGCTCAGAACAAAAATTAAGACTATTTTAGTAAAAGATTATGGAACCAATAGGATATGTTAAATATTAAGATAGGAAGTAGATTAGGCTATTCTTGATGTAGTGTTTTTTCTTCCCTAGAGATGATTCTTAAATATTTAATGTTACAATTGAAAGCAATCATTTCATTACATCATGCCCTTTCTTGCTGTCTGTTTTAATGGTACCAGTTTAAATATTCCTTCCTCCAATCTTCAGTTAAATGGCGTCTTCCTAATGAGTTTGGGCAAGGAGAAATGTTAAAAGCTTCACATTGGCTAACTGTGGAAAATGAATCAGATAGTCTTAATTTTTCTACTCTAAAACAACTAATTCTGAAGTCAGCCTTTGCATCTGCCTGTGTTTTACTTTCCCTAACAAAGAGCATGAAGATGCTTCTGTCCCGTTTAACCTCTAACCGGTTCATCTAGGACAGGAGAGCTGTAGGGTCTGTAGTTACTTCCTGTTCCTCCCTGCAATAAATGTTCTCAGTTAATGTGAATGAAGTGGCCGCTACCATGAAGCCTGGAACCTGATGGCATGAAATAACTGTCAGTTTTACCCATCAAAAACTACAATGTAGAAACATCAAAGAAAAAATTCCCTCCCTTTGAAGATCGCATTCCTTTGTGCTCCTTCATTTCGCAAAACTGGAACTCTTAAAATTATGTTATGCGAAAAAGGAATGATAATACATGTACATTTTATTTTTAAGTTTCTTTTGAATTAATATTTATTACTTTTAGACATAAGCATTCCAAAATAAGATTGCATATGTGTGTATGTGTGCATGTATGTATATATGTGTGTGTATGTAGACATATAAGCATATTTATATGAAGGTATGTTTATGTGTGTGTGTGTTAAATGTCTTCTTCAAACACTTCTCTACCTTATTGTTTGAGACTAAGTCCCTAAGAGCCTGTAGTTCATTGACTGTTAAGGTCTGGAATCTTGCTGTCTCTGTCCCCACCTTATTCATCATACAGAAATACAGTGCTGTTCTCAGATGTTCTAGATGGATACCAGCGTACTGAACTCAAGCCCTCATTCTTGTGTTGCAGCTGCTTTCTAGACGGAGGCATCTCTACGCTCATAAATGAGAATTTTGAGCAAAGTAATAAAAATTCAAATATTTATGATAATGATTTTTTACCCAAATTACACAGTTATTATTATATCAGATTATATTTAAAATTCACTGGTGTTAATAATTCTTTTGAAATATTTTGCAATGAATTTCTGAGATACTTACTGAAAAATTTACAATAATTATAAATTATAGGCAAGATTGTTAAAAATTTGGTTCCAATTTTCTATACAATTATGAACTAAGAAATATATCACAGAAGAGATTATAAAATACATGGTGTTCTGTAAAATAACACAAAATTATATATATATGTGTGTGTGTGTGTGTGTGTGTGTTAGGTGGATGAATCAGTAAAACGACTTAGAGAAATATAAGAGAACTTGAAGAATTTAGAATGACAATGTTTCACATTCAAGAAAGTAAAATGGCCAAGATGCAAATACAGAAGTAGTAAGTTTGGTTGTACCATTTCTCCCTATACCACCGTGCTTGTGTGCCATCAGTTACTGTGGGTCTCTGCTCGTTTGATACAGGCTAACGAACCCAGTATTTCCTGTCCCCTCACTGCTGACAGTGAGAAACAGTGGCTGTGAGCCTCAGGTGTTAAAGGAACATAGAATGTTTGCCAGACCAGAAAAGCTATTCTGGGCAAATCTGGCATATTTTTCGAGGCTCAGGGAGAAAGCTTTAAAATTGTGTTAACCTTTGCTTCTATAAAAAGAAGGCCTATCTGCTTGAGTAAAAGTGGGTGCTAAGTAGACAGAAGTCTTAGTTTTGAGAGCCAAAGACCTGCGGGGCTGTCTAGTCTTTGTCAAGTTTGACAAGTTAAAACATTTTTTGCTCTGGGAAAAGGAATGGCAAGAATAGAGTTGAATGATCTTCCCTATCTTATTTTCATCTTCATGGCTTCTGGTGCTTTCGGGACACGACTGTATTCATATACATACGTGTACAAATATAGATGAGTGTTTCAGATACTGAGCTTCCAATGTCTTGTCAGGTAAGAGAATAAATACCAAGTAGAGAAGCATGCTAATGTCTCCTCTGGTGAAGTGTGCTGGCAGCGGCTATGACTGTACCCCCCTGTCCCCAATTCTCCCAGCACACAGAGAGTCCATGTGAGCAGACAGTGAGCTGCTTGCTGCCTCCAAACTCAAAGAAGAGACCTCATAATCAACAAGTTTGCCTGTGTCATGCTCTTGGATACCTCAAACCTCAAGCTGCGGGAGAAAAAAGTCTCAAGTATAAGCCATAGCTGTCTGCGGCATTGTGTCATTGCAGACCCAGGGTTCAAATACAGAATTGGTGGAGCATGTGCTCTCTAAAGGAAGAAGAGGACCGACCCTCTCTTTCCTATCCAGCATGGGACATGGAAATTGAGAAGACCTAATGGTGACTTCGAAGATGCCACACACTCAGCACTACTCCTGATAAAAACGTGGAGCTGTTCCTATACTCTACCCCTGCACTTCAATCAAGTGGGACAAGAACAGTGAGAGTGATCTTGGCTATGCCACCGCCTTGTTGTTTTTTTTTTTTTTAACTTTCTTATGTGCTGCATAATCTAAGTGAAAGACAAGACCCATGGGGGCTCAGCACAAGATATATATGGAACTGGGCACAATGAGACACTTCATTTTTTATCAAATGTAATAATACACCTGCTCGCTAAGAAAAAGAAATTAAAAACTTGATAGCAAAACTCTGGAGAAATCTCTATTTTTTTTCTTCTATTGTGCCTCTGTCAGTCAACATTATGGGCATTCTCGTTTTCATTTCCCTGCTTCATAGCTTAGATTGTTGGAGATAAAAAGAAGACATGAAAGTATCATTAGATGTGATTTCACCTATTTCATTAATTCAAATTCTGCATCCTGATTTCCAGACATCTGTCCAGTGAAATGATGTTTCTTTAATCACAGAACTCAGTATAAAGCAACTGATTTCTGCTGTAATGCACAGCACATGCACTGATTCTACGGCTTGATATGACTGACACATATGAATAAAGTTCACTTAAATTGTACCTAAACTTTATACGTACTTTTTAATACCTAAAATAATTCCATATTCACAAAAAGTTTCAAGAACTATAAAAAGAGCTTTTACACCAAACCACCTAAAAGCACATTGACAAAATTGTGCTTTGTTATTCCACGTTAGCATTGCCTACCCAGAAGAAAAATTCTCTTGCCTTGATTCAATAATCAAACTCAGAAGTTAATGTACTTCTGGGTTGGTATTTAAGATTTCATTTACTTTCCTAATGTCTTTCCCCTCTTCTTTCATGCATCCCCTCTCCTTTCATTTCCTCCCCCCTTCCTTAGCATGTTTCTTTACTCTGACAAAAGATCTGGTCTCAGGATCACTATTCAGCAGCGGACGAGTGAACGTCTGTCTTCTCCTCCTCTATCAGGTTCTGAATACTGGCTTTGAGATGCATTACCACCACATTCCCATTTTGTGCAGTGCTGGGTAGCCAAGCACTGAACACCTGCTCAGCACGCTGCTGACTGCATCTCATCTTCCACCCTTGAGTAGTTTCTTTTGCATAGAGTATATCATTAGGACAATTTGTAAAATAAGAAGAACCTAAGGACTACAAAACAGGTGTGGATCAAGTCTAGTATTTAATTTATCCTTTAGCAACGGACTTTTTGGGGGTTATAATATAACGACATCATTTCACCCATCCGTTTCCTCGCTTTGAACCTTCTCATATATCCTTCCTCCTCTCTTTCCAATTCATGGCCTCTGTTTTATTAACTGTTATTATAAGCATTACTGTATATGAGCATGCATACATATCCTAAATACAACCTGCTCAGTCTGTTCAGTGTTACTTGTATGTTTATTTTCAGGTCTCATCATTTTGTATCGGATAGCCAGTCAGTGTGCTCTTCCCTAGGGAAGACTATTTCTCCCACGGTCAGCATTCCTTAGTTCCCCAAAGTTTTTGTGTAGGGTTGAGGGCCCTGGGCCTTCTGTCATCAATTTTCAAATGCCTATTGTTATTGTCCCTGTTCAGCTCATGCTGCCAGCGATCAGGTCAGTGGCGAGCTATAGGTGTACCTACTGTCATTAGGAGACAACGCAAGCTTAAAGAAAACCACTGAATCCTCTTGTTTCTAACCTTCTCTACCCCTTCTTCAGCAATTTTCCCTGGAGTTAAAATGGTTGCAGGTCCAGTTCACCAGCTCCCTACAGAGGTATTTGATCTTCCTGAGTACCATCAGACGTGTATTACTTCAAAGTCCATACTCAATCTTTCCCCCAACTTGTCGGTTTCCCTGTTGGTCTATTTTTTTGGTTTATATTCTTTGGCATCAGGAATTTCTCATCAACCACAATCACACAAGGTCTTCAACATCTCAGCGGATGTCAACTCTGCCATTTTAGCCACTGCCAGTTCCATATAAACTATCCCTTTAGTGCTCATTTTACCAGCGTGATTCTGTTCTCAAAACATTCTCTACCTACAAAGCTCGGCGGTGAGCCTTGAATCCTGCAGCGTTTCATTGCTCCTGGTAGTTGTGCATTGGCTGGCCAATTCTCTAATAAACTAATCTTAAGAGGAGTGAGCCTTTTAAAATATACTGTGAAGTCACACCATTTCTGCTCACATCCAAAGGCAACGTGCTCATGAAAGCTTTACAGGACTTAGAACACCTAGTGCCTGTTACTTCTCTGAAGTACCGTGTACAACGTTCTCTGTTGACTCTCTCTCTAGCCTTCAGGTTGTCATTGTTCTAAAGCTTAGTGGATATATTCTTCACAGTGCCTAGAAATGTCCATTTCCCATAGATCCAAATGGCTAATGATCTTGCCAGTTTTAATTAGTTATTCATGTATTACCTTCTGGCTCTCTTCTTTAACTATACACAACTCCAAATTTTTTGGCCTGATATTTGTCTTATGTAGCTCTGTCTTCTGTATTATTTATAATATAGCATATGTATGGAGAGATGAACTCGGTTAAAAAGTTACAGCTTTTTGTCCAAGATACGATGTCTCTGCATAGTCCTGGCTGTCCTGGAATTCACTGTAAAAGAGGCTAGCCTTGAACTCAGAGATCTACCTGCTTCTGCCTCCGGATGTTGTGATTAAAGGCATATGCCACTGTCACCCTGAAACCTGATAAAAAAAAAAGTTGTAGCTCTTAAAACTAAACCTTTTACATAAGCAGGGAATTAGAATGACTATAAAGAACCAGTAACAGTCAGTGAGATTAGGGCATTATACAACCTGATCAAAGAAATGAACTGCCTTGTATACACACTAAGACACACTAAGTAGTTTCATAGTACACGTGTTTATATTTAGTTTATTTGTGATTATAAAGCATAAAGTTAGAAAGTTAACAGGGTGAATGAATTATCTGGAAGAACATACCAGTTGGAATTTGGATATTAAGTGTTAAGGTCTCATTGTCACAGAACTGAAATCTTAAAAGCTGGATTCTTTCATTCTACAGTCATGCTGAAATATACATAATATTTAGGATCAAGATAAATTCTCATAATAAAGTTTAACCAATTGTTGTTTGTCCTTATTTATTCACAAATTGGATTATCCTCGTTATTATTAGAGTTCTTGTGTTAAAACCTGACATTTCCACTGCATTTGATTCTGTGTTTGAAGAGTAAACCTACGGTGTGGCGACGACAAAGACAGAGTGCCAAGCCGCTGCTATCTGAAGTCCCCTAGGACTTGGGTTAATTAATGAGACTCATCCTAGGGTTATGCATGATCTATTACTTCCTCTAATTAGAAATAATAATCCTGATCATTATACTGGTTAGCTGAAAAGGAGGAAGATGAATGTGCCTAACTATGATTAATCTTCTTTACGCAGTGTAGATCTCCCCTGTCAATGAGTTACCTGCAAACTGGGCTGCAACTCAATGCTTTTCCATGGCATAGGCTTTTTAAAGCTGGCAGAAAATTAATTTTCTGCTATATATTTTTACCTTATCTCAAAAACAATAATTATATTGTTTCAAAAATGATAAGTCACCACAATATACTTTCTGTTTTGCATAAAATAATCAAGGTTTTCTTCCATTTTTCCGTTCTTTTTAAAACCATGTGAGTTCCCACATCCAAGAAGAACTCAATTATATACAGGATAATACATGAATTTAAACTAAAATATTTTTGAGACATGCAGTTTTATTTATTTGCAACTGTTTTGTCTAAATTCATGTCTGCATTTACCAAGTTACAACTTGGACTGATAAATTCACATGTCATCCTTGTTATGAAGAGTTATTATTACCTTAGAACCAAGTGTAAAAATGTTGATCATCTGTGTTTTGATATGATTATCCCTGTTCATAGAAGGCTGAAAGTTAAATAATTCAGCTTTGTCTCAAATAAATATTAAAATATAGCTTACATTATATAAATAATGTATAATACATTAATTACACATCAAATATTTAATATAACAAATAAACAATAAAATACAGTATATCACTGCATCATATAAACCTAGAATGCTGCACACACCATGGAATTCTTACATTATGAGAATGTTCAAATTTGACTATTTAATCAGAGAGCCCAGACATTATCATTCTAGTGAAGAAGTTACTTTTGTCAGACTTAATACAAAATAATAAAAATACATGAAAGAGCATAGTGCTCAGACGTTCACCACTTACTTATAGGAGTAGAACACACAGAATCTGAGCAAAGCATTCCTCAGTTAGACCTGGCCCTACCACTGACTAATGGCAGGGACTTGGGGAGTTTCCCAGTTCAGAGCATGCAAACAACAGTTCCTAAAATGGCAGCAGGTGGTATGATGGCCCCATGTTCATGTTAATTGAGAGAATAATGAAATAGATTTAAACTATGCAAATATATGTAAAATAGTGCCCTAGTTCTTGTGTTCTCTTAAATATTAGCAAATGTTCCATTCTTGTTTTTCATGAGGAGAAATATGTACATAAGCATGCATTAAATACACTTAAATTTGCAAACTGAGATTTCAGTCAGAAACCCAGAATGATTAAAATTTTAAACTAATCAGTCTATAATTTTTATATTAGATTTAAGTTTTATTTGTGCTTGGCAAAAACCTATGGGATCACACAGTAAAATTTTGCTATCAAAATTGTGAACAGATTTCAAATTTGAAATGAGTCACATGAGATATTATTAAACACATGGATATGATTTCCAAAAATGACTCTCAGACATAGTCTTTCATGATTGAATATTATATACATGAATATAATTCCTTTTGTTTAAAATTTCCTTTTACATTTAATTTCTCAGGAAAGTTCCTATTTGTAATATATCTTATTAGATTGCAAAAATTAACTCATTGTCAATAGGTAAGCAATGATTAAGTGCCATGAACTTTTCAACATTCTAATTCAAGGAAGTATTAGACATATTATGCTTACTCTTAACTGTGCTACTTAAGAGATATGAAGTATGTGATACTTGGTATCACAGATAAATTAGCAATTATATAAGATACTATCATTAACTAAATCTGACTAAAATTCATATGTATTAGAATCACAAGTGCTGTATGCAAATGTATGCCACGGTCATCCATGAGGTCAGCAGTTGCTAACAAGCCTGAAATTTCCAGTACATTAAGAAAAGAAGAAAATATACTTCAGAGAAGCACATAGGTGAAAAAAATGACATAATCTCACAGTTACAAACATTAAAATGTTGGTGGATAGAATGAGTTTTTTATGTCTAAGGACATAGCTATAACTTATAAATTTGTAAAATATGTCAACAACTTCTCTGTCTAAACTAGAAACATGTATGATCTTTGAGTTTAATTTAAGATGTAGAAATATGGATATATGTACTTAATACCCTCATTTTTATTATTTTATTTAAAAGAAAAATTTTCACACAGAATGTATATCTTCTTTCCTAAAGGCATAACTTCACAATCAACTCTTCAAAATCAGACCCATACAACATATGTGTATGTGTGTATACATATGCATGTGTATGTGTGGTGTGTGTGTGTGATTATAACTGGATAGAGACATACAATATGTGTAAACAACACATGTAGAAACTAAATTTATATATCAGCTCTAACTTTCAGATTCACAGATTTCTTGCCAATTTCATTTTAAGTGGAGATAGCATTATAAATGATTAATCTATCCAGAATGTCATTCTGTCAATCAAGTACAAGAATGACATTTTGTTAAATTAGTAATGAGCTTTTTAAAGAAGTCTACTGAGATAATACACATGATGAAAGAATGTGTTGATAACTGAACATATGCCCTTCTCAGAATATGAAAGTAACAAATATGACTGCTACCGTGATTTGGCCTTTGGAAACCCTTACCTGCAAACCTTGTCCGTCCATAGTAACAGAGTTAGCTCTTTGCATTTTGTTCTTGTCTGTCACTTTGTTTGGCTGCTGAGAGCTGCCCTTTTCCTTTTTAGCTGTTGACTGCCTTTCCTGTTAGAAAGAAAAAATATAAAACATATTTGATAAATTATATTAAAAATTAAAAGGCAGAAATGGTTTGATAAAGGGGGTCTTTTAAAAGACCGTGATTATAAACTTGAGCCCAAATAACTAAACTGGAATGTGTTGTGAAAAGTACAAAACCTTTTTCTTTCTACCAAATCAATATATTCCACAGCAATATGATCAAAATATTATATCATCGTTCAATAAACATGGGGAAGAAATTAAAATTGTAATGATGCAGAGGTACCCAGTATCAGAAGTATATGAGAACTATTATATGTGAGAATTTATTACTTTCATTAGCAGTAGAATAGATTAAAATTTTAATAGTATAAGTATTAAAATAGTACTTATAAATACATTGAAAATTATTTCTAAATTAATGATGGATTTTGATGCTACTATGTACATTAAAGATTGTACGTATTGGGAAATTAAGTTTCTGTTCCTTCTACTTCTTTGTTACCATAACAAATTCAAAGGACAAGTACACACACACACAGTGTGTGCGAATGTGTATACAGAGTAGAAATTGCTTGTTTCTTTCCTCTGATCTCTCTTTTTATTCTTTTAAAACTAATCAGTAATTTTCCCCCACTCAGCTTTTATTCAGATCATCAATAAATTTCTCCTTGATACATTGAATGACATTCTTCTCTATGTAAACACAGCGGTGACAGAATGAATGTCTTCCGACTTCTTGAGCTCATGCCCCACTCTGTATGAGGACACCGATCGCCCTATCTCTCAAGACTTCACTATGTGTTGTCCCAGTCTCATTTGCTTATTCTTTATCCTCTTTGAGATCTCTAATAAGTCCCGTCCTTGGCCTAATCATCTTGACAGCATATACTTGTTTCCAAAGTAACTTCATTCCATCCCAAGCCTTTCAACATCACTTTTATGAAGATGTCTAAAAGCACAACTTCAAATCATGTGTCATCCCAAATGTTAGCTCTTATACTCAAATGTCCTTTCATTATCTCTCTCTGTGTATCTAAAACACTTAGCATTCCTTGAGCAACTACACAGTACCCATCACGGACTTAAACAAGTAAAATACTATCGCTATCATTTTTTCTCCTAATTTTTTGTAATTATCTCCTAGTGGATCAACATCCTTTTATCCTTGACTTCCCATAGTCAAGACTCTACAGTCTGACACTTGCTTTTCTGCTCTGGCATCCTTATTGTTCCTGGTTAACAGTAACCACCCTTCCAATTCATGACTTCTGCAACTGCTTTTCGCTCTGAGGAAAAAAATGACTTTGAATAGCCATGGCATTCTGGTCTTAGACCTGATAGTAAAGAGGCTTCCCTATTCCTTTAAGCTTTGTTTCAATACTAATTTTATAGTTGTCAAGTTTTTAATCAAAGTTCCGTATAGAAGAGAACATTTTCCTACTGATAAACACAGACTTTATTCACTGCCTGATAATAACCAAGATAAACAGATAAAGAACTGAGTAAGAAATAAGATTTAAACACTAAAGTTTCTAAAGTTTATTAAACAGTGCTTTTAGAATTCTTGGGCAATATCTAGTTTCAATAAGTAACAATCTGCTAACTGATAAGTAATGTCTGGCCATGGGCACTTTACTGGTTGACTGCCCATGTACCTTCTATTACTTTCCCATGTATATGTCATATTAGCTCTAGATACTTACTAATGTGGGAGTTCACTTTTTGTAATTTGGAAAGGCATTCTTATGTAGCTTTAAATACAATGTTCTTTTTATCTTTGAAGTAAATAAAGGATACATATTTGTCCTTGTATATATATATATTAGGATAAATATGTTACATTTTTTTGCTTTAAAATACTAATCAATATAGTTAACTGACCTTGCAAATTGACTGAGTGTATTTCTGGTATAACTAAAAGTTGATGGGGTATTTTAATTCCTGTCATTCAAATTCTTATGCTGCCTTTTCATGTAATGAAAATGCTGTTTTTTTATAACCATAATTTCTGTGAAAGTTACAGTAATTCTGATTACTTTTGTAAATTTCTTTCCAAAGCTTAAACGCTACAGATTTACCCACAGGTAGTTCTCAACAATACAATGTGTACGAAGACTCCATTATTGGGTAAGATGAGAAATTGGGAAGCGTGGGTAGAATTACTCCTCTGCTGCTTAGACATCACATCATCCTGAGCTCCTATACAGAACCAGGAGGGCGTCACCCAGAGTTGTCTAGATTTACTAGGAAAAAAGTCTGTAAATTCTTGAGCACGGTACTTACTTAGAGTATGTGCCCTGACAACTCAAAGTAAAAATAAATTAAAATGGTGCGCTTCCCCTTCAGGAGCACGCTGGTATTGCTATTAAAAAGTCCAAATGGTTTAAAGTCCTTAATATAAATCTGACTATGCTAAATCTGATAGACGAGAAAGTGGGAAGTAGCCTTCAATGCATGGGCACAGGAGACCACTTTCTAAATATAACCCCAGTAGCACAGGCACTGAGAGTAACAACAAATAATTGGGACCTCCTGAAACTGAGAAGCTTCTGTAAAGCAAAGGACACGGTCAACAAGACAAAACGGCAGCCTACTGAATGGGAAAAGATCTTCACCAACCTCATATCAGACAAAGACTGGGTTTGACTTTTAAGCTGCAGTTTCATTTTTTTTTTCAGCTTTTTGAGCTGTAAACCATAAATTAAGACAAATATCCTTCTGTCAAATAAATTCTCCTAGATAATAAAATGTGGTAAAAATTACTGCTTTAGTCAATAGAAATTATTCAAACATTGAAAAGAAGTACTCTAAAAGTCCACAAAAGAATATAGAACATTTAAGCACAACGTGGAAAATAAAGTTATTGATATTTGAGCATTTTCAAATATCAACTACCTGTGTTTGCTATGCAGACATTTGAAACACAAAATTCAATGTTTGTGTTTCTCAGACTCCAGTCACAGAACAAATCTTTGCATGGGAATGTATTGTATTTGAATTCCCAGAGAATAATCATCATAATAAACAGAGCAGAAAAACCAGGCAACACTCACAGAAAACAAAATGATGGAATAAATGAAATAAAAAGACCTCGCTTTAAATATATGCTCTACAAACATGCCCCTTCTGTCCCATGCTGATTCTAAGAGGCGAAGTGTTTGTACCTGGGTGAAAACTGCTGCCTCTAAAGAGATGTTCATGACAATAACCAAGCCCGCCGCTATCGATTGCTCCACAGCTATGAGCAATGAGGGATGATTACCTCCAGCGGGAGTCTCTCCTTTCTGTGCAATCTCAGCATGAAAGACAGGCAACCGCACTTCACTTGGCTTCATACAAAGCAACAAAGAGGAGCGGCCTGCAGTTAGCAGCAGACATGACTTGGGTCTCAGACCTTGCCGCAATGCAAGTGGTCTGCATGTGGTTACTGCCCCTTCCGAGACTGCAGCAAGGCTACAAAATGTCACCCAGAAAAGCAGTGGTCTTAACCCATTTTTGCATCTGCGCGTTTACCGTATTTAAGGGCTCCTCTCCGTACATCGGGGCTCACAAATCTAACAGCTTGGAGACAATAATCAGTTCCAAAAAAACAACACCACAGCTGTACCCGGCTTTGTGAGAAACCTACTCTACAGGTTAACTATTTTACTGGCCAGGATTACCCCCAAAGAAACCAAAGCCTTGAAATCTATCAGGAATCCTGGGAAGTTATAGCAAAATTTAGTTGATTGCTGCAAGTCTTAATTAAAATTAATTACAAAAGCACAAATTAAAGGAATGGTATAAAGTCTAATGATATCAATCTTTTATTAAATTCTTAAACTTTAGGATTATTTCTTTAATTTTATGTGTATGAGTGATTTTTCTCATATAGATATGTGTGTGTTGTGTATGTGTATGTACACAACACATGTGTGCCTGTGGAGGTCATTTGAGGGAGTCAGAAAAGGGTGTCAGATCCCATGGAACTAGTGTTACAGAGGGTTTGTGAGCTGCCGTGTGGATACTGGGAATGGAACCTAGGCTCTCTGTAAGAGAACATGCTTCTAACCACCTGTCTTTCCTGCCCCCACTTCTTAATCTAAACAATCATTTCATTCATAAAAGTAACTCTGGACAAAGGCATATGTACTGGATTTAGAGTCCAATCCATGCACTGTTGCTTGTAATTATGCAAGCTTTAACCCGCTATTCCCCACTGCAGCCACCATCTGTATCACCTTAGAAGTGGGAGGATTTCTCACAGGATAAGCAGAGAAAATGGAGACACTGCTATTGGTCTAAAACAACAACTGAATAAGTGGCAATAATTTGAGAGAATGAAGAAAGCCTTACTACACGCTGTCGCTAAGTTCATCACATCTTGCCAAGGCCGTGCACTGTATTAGAAGGGGATGCGAGAAGCACTTGAGGTCTTTTCATTGCTTTTTAAGTCCTCCGAACTTCGAATAATTGCGGTATGATATTGGGTATCCTTGGGGAGATAGGATACTACAAATCCAAAGACACTGCAGTTTCCTTTAAAGTAGCTCTAGCCAATACTCATGCCCTAAACATGAAGGCATGTTGTATGTTGTCAACTAGATGTGTTGGGTTCAATTACCTCACACAAGGTTTGTATATCACTCCTAGATAACTTCAAAGATGGATACATAATAAGTACATAATTTCCATGAAATAAATCCTAAGTGGAAAGAAGAAACTTAAAGAATAGAAGTAACCATGTCTAAGCAGACTACTTTTTATTTTATGCTAACATATGACAACAGAAGTACAAAACAATACCATGGTATGTATAATGTAAAATTATTATCCAAGCCTTCGCTTCCTTTTGTAAGGACGCTGACTTCTGGGTACAGCCTTCCATCTACACTTTCAGAATCTTAAAGATGGGAGACACAGCTCATGTATGTTCACCCTCAATGTTCTGTTAACTAACTTTAAAGTTCAGTACAGTGACCTTATGACAGTCTCAATAGAGTTTGCCAGTTTTAAGTAAACTTTCTTATTTTCTGAAGAGAAAGTAGAATTCTTACTGTTTCAAATTTATAATATAATTGATATGTTTGTTGCTATAAAAATAGCTTGAAGGCTCTGGATAGAGACAATTTTGGAAACTTTGTGCATAGGATTGGGGATGTTCCAATTACATGTATGTATGGAAGCGGGGGTTCTCCAATTATGTGTAGACACAACTCTATTATGGGGATTAAAATAGAAATAAAAAAATTATCCTACAGATGCCTTGAATTTTTGCAATATTTGAAAATAACAGAAAATAACATGAAAAGACTGTGCTATATTCAATAAATGCCATGTGTCAGTGATTTCAAGACTGTTTCAAAGGAAAGTCCTGGGTCGTGTGTAAAAGGTGTAACCACTTACTTATAGTTTAAAAGTTAAATGATTGTCGAGTGGTGGTAGCACATGCCTATAATCCCAGCACTCAGGAGGCAAAGGCAGGTGGAACTCTGTGAGTTCAAGGTCAGGCTGGTCTAAAAAGTGAGTTCCAGGACAGTCAGTGCTACACAGAGAAACTCTGTCTCAAGCAACAACAACAAAATGTTATATGTACATTTCTTTGTGTTCTTTTAATATTTTAAATGTGTGGTCAGTTAACCTGTTAGAAGTCTTTCACAGACTAGAATACAAGGACGCAATGGAGTAAGCATGTATGTGCATTTGTGCATTCCCCCATGCACACATCATACTTGGGTTAAAGGATATTTTAGAACAAAATGGATGAAAATAAAATGTAAGGAATATTTTGGGGGTTAGTGGAAAACTAAAATTTGTAAAGAACATTGTATCCTACACTGAAAATAAAAGATACTTTAAAAAGAGTTTAATAAACACAATATATACTATTCTGTTACCTAAAACTGAAATAGCATGTCAGAATAACAGGTATATTGATTTTATTTTTTTCAATCAATCGTCCTGAATTATAACTTGTGGCAAATTTGGGTGGGTACCTTTTAAATAAACAAAACCATATGATGAAGACTTTGGTTTGTTGTCACTTGCTAGACCTACAGCAAGGCAGGGATAAAGTCATTTACTTTTGACGACATACTATTCTAATGAAGTTGTGTGCAAAGCCATATGCTGCATAAAACCTCCTTAGACATTGTTTTGAAGTGATGGCTGCTCCCAAAGGGGTACAGGATTCTCAGCACATCATTGTCAAATGCTATTTAATAATGTTCTCAAAGAGTTGAAGTAATTTGTACTTTTAGCCATGTCCTTCCATTGATATTGAGAATTTCACATGTGAATACGAAGCACAGTGGTCATATTCTTTGCAAAGTAACTTCTAAGTTTTGGCTAAATGTATTGTGACATATAATTTTTGATATTCCTAATTTTTGTCACAAATAGATATTGAAAAGTATTTTAAGACTATCCCATAATTGAAAGTACAACGAGTTTTACTTCCAATATTGAAATGTTGACAAATACAGAATTAACATTATTGCATTAATTTTAAAGTGTTAGCATCATGTAATATTTGGAATCAGTAATAATATCCCTTACATCCATATAAGATGATCATGACTTTTGGTTGTAACAGTTGTAAAATTTCCTTACATACCTCAGGAACGGAAGCTCCTGCCGTGGGCATAGTCTGCTGAAAAAGAGAAGTTTATATAAAAGCCGAAAAACCAAAACTGGAAACAGAGCACCTATGATATCACCACACACCATATATCTGGGAATAGAACAGAACACCTATATTATTACCAGACACCATATACCTGGGAATAGAACACCTATAATGTCACCATACACCGTATACCTGGGAATAGAACACCTATATTATCACCACACACCATATTATCTGTGGGCTCCATGAACTGGAACTACAGTCTCTTCATGGATTTTTTTGTTTGTTTTCCTAGATAAAATAAATGGACATCTTTTTGTCAGGCAAGGAATACTCAAAGCAAAATATGTCAGATGTGAAGTGACTTACCCAAAGATGACTTTATTCAGACTACACTGATGAACATTCCTGCCTACTATACACACTTCCACTACCTTTGTGCATATGCATATAATTTTGCAGTGATATTTTATTAATATCAATTTATCATTACCTCAATCATTAAATTTATTAAAACAGATTTTTTTCATATAATATATTCTTATTACAGTTTCTGCTCCTATACTTTTCTCAGTGTCTCCCCACATCCCCTTCCATCCACACCCCCCTCCTTTCTGTCTCTTATTAGGAAACAAGCAGGTATCTTAAGGAATAATAATAAAACTAAAAACAAAACAAAATTAAACACATCAGAAGAGGACAAAGCAATTAAACAGAAGGAAAAGAGGTCACAGATTTAGACACAAGTGACACACTCATATGCACACTCAAGAATCCCATAAAAACACAAAATCAGAAGCCAGATATATACAAAGTCCCTGTGGTGTGAAAAAATATTAATAAATATATATATATTTAAAATTAGAATGCTCTGATATAGCATTATGAGACAAAGAACCTCTAAAGATGGCTTTATCTGTGTAAGAACTCATTCTCAGCTGGCGTTGACCTTCACACAGCAATCCCCATAACTTTATATCTTTCTCCACATCAATACCAACAATACATTCTCCAGCATTGATCTCATCTCTTCCTACAGAGAGTACGAATGGTATTTGCTCCTTGCCACCATATGAAAACATTGCTATTAGTAAATTAACAGTAAATTATTACTATTAGTTAATCTATACAGTTTATGTATAATTAAATAAATACCACCCTTTTATTTGAAAGTTGCTTAAAAAGATTAGGCTAAATCCAAAATTTTTAATGTTCCTCACAGTATATCTTCTGTTATCATCTACTGCCGTGACTTTCTGAATTGCTTGAGAAACGTATTCCCATGTCTACGCTGGGTAAATGCTCATTAACTCAGAGCTCTGCAGCACAGTAGAAATAAAGAGTAGTCTGATGCAGCTGCAAATGTGTCTAGGAGAACTCTAGAGGAAATTAAGGTCTCCTGGACTACAACTCTATTTAGCAAACCCTTCTATAGCATGAATGGCACACATTGCCGCCACAGATCTCTCATCAAAAAGTCACTAAGTTGTATAAAAAAACCTGGTCAAATATCTCATCGGCAGGAAATGTGCAGAAGTACTTTGTATTATTTTAAACATCTATTGACAAGATACTTGGAGGAGTTTTCACTGACAGGTTCTTGATTTTAATAGTCACCCTAACTTCTGATCTACCCAATGTGTGGAACAGGTAGGGCAGTGAGTGACGGGCAAAATGTGCTCATTCCTACCCAATCCAGTTCAAAGCTGTGTGTCAGCCACATTCCTCGTCTGTCTCCTACTGATCTGTCTACAGTTTTATGCCATGACCCAGGGAACTGTGAGGCTTTTGGGCAACCGAAGGGAGATCTTTCTCAAGGACCCTGGACAGAAAGAATCTCAAGAGGTTTCTAAGTTAGAAAAGCATGGTGTCCTCTATCTTATATGAGGAAGGAACTTGTCAGAAATCTAAATGAGATGGTTGTGGTTCGATACGTTGTTCAGGATTACAGCCAAATACTATGCAAGGGTCTAAAATGAAACATCTAATGGCTAAGTAAACAAATAAAAGCAATTAAACATTAGTTTCAGATACTCACATGCACTTAAATATGAATAGGAGGACACTGATAGTATGGAATTGCTGATAATTTTCTTTTGTGTAAGAATAGTAATTTCATTATGAAGAAAATTTTGCTTATTAGTAGAAGATACTCACTGAAATATTTAGGGATTTTGTATTACAATGGATGTGATTTGCTGTAAAACTGTAAATTAATAAAAAATAGATTATGTATATATGTATGGATAGTTTATCTTAGGTATTCAGTATGTGTTATTTACACGTGTAAGTGCGTTGCTTCATATGAGATCAATTCATATGAATCTATACAGCCTTTCATATGAAGAAATATGTAACAAAATAATAGCAGTGGTTGAGCTAAGTTATACATTTGCTGTGCTTCAATGTAGTGTGTTTGGTAAGTATTGTATGGTTGGGAGAAAATAAGGTATGTGATACATTTCTATTATAAAATTTAAAAATATGTTAGATTTTCTCTTCAGTGATATGAAAATTAAAATGTGTACAATATTCTGGTCAAAACAATGAAGCTTCTAGGTTTGGAAAAAGGAATGGCTGTATACAAAGGGAAAAGAAACATTGAGCATTGTTTTCATGGTGACTTAAAGTTCTGAACCCCAAATGGGGAAATACAGGTAAGTAGACTGCTGGGAAAGAAATGCGGAGAGAGTTGGTGGTGGAGAGAGACGAATGAACTAGTTACCGTGAAGATTTGGATGAGGTAGAGCCTACATAGGCACTTCCCCCATTGTGCTGACTGACGCCTTGCCAATGCTGAGACTTAAGAAAGACAACAGTTTAGGTAACCTCACAGGGGTCTGCATGCAAGAACCTACAGGTACCACAAGAAAGCACAGATGTGAGAAAAAAAATCTAAGATCGAAAGTAAAACACAAAAGCTAGATATTGCATTTGTAAAAAAAAAAAATAATAGTTAAGGCATAAAAGCAAGCAAACCAATTATTGTAGAAGGGACTCAAACCTTTCTGTCACTTCGCTATCACTTGTCTAGAATTAGTATTTGATGGATATCAATATGGGGGCTTTCTCTTCCTCAGATCTGCAGGGTTGTTAGCCCGTCTCTGCTATGGACTCAGCATAGCACATGTGTAGGCTGGGCAGCGAGACGTGGAGGTGGAGACACCGAGGAAGCTGTTGAACCTCTCTGAGCTGGGATAGCGTAACGAAGGATGAGGATGGGGAGCAGACAAAACTGAGACCTACCTCGGGTCAGATGCCATCAATACCTAGACAGGAAGCCACCAGCCCTGAGGGCTTTGCCAGGTGGTACTCTGCCTCCTGAGAGACATTTGTTGAAGAATGAAAAAGGTGAACATTCCCTGTCTGTGAGCATCCTTCCAACCAGAATGAATAAGTTTAGGGATGGATATTAAGTTATTATGTCACTAGCCACCTCTTCTTGAACTACATTAAGGTCTCAGGCAGAAAAAAAAAATCAGTTGCTACTTCTCAAAACACAAATTCAGATATCACATTACTGCTTTTCCCCTCTTCTGTACATACTTTTAAATATTGAAGATGAAAAGAATAAATGTTTTAGTTTTGAAAATTATCTAGAGTATATAATTCTCAGTGTAATATATTTTTAATTAGAATTAATACAGGAACTGTATATTTTTATTTAATCAATGAGAGATGTGACTACAGAGGAATGTGATTGATTTTATTTAATCAGTATCTTTTTAATATTAAATAGAATACACAGAACAGATAATTAGTTTAAAAGATGCATTTGCCTTCAGGGCACTCATTAAGTTCAATTTAATACTGAAGAAATTTTAAAATCCTATTATTCTTAAGTACGTATTAGGATATTTCTTGCCTTTGTATTTTCTAATATGTAATCATTTTAAATTGACAATTTAATCCAAATTGTCACAGGACAAAGAGAAATCTTTAGTGGAGATTATTGGAAGTTTTAGTTAATATTATAGGGACGCAGTACTCACATTTAAAGAGTCATCATTTATTTCAAGACTAAAGTAAAATTATCAAAATTAGGCCTACACTTATGATGAAAATTCATAATTTTAGGAAGGTGCTTTTACATTTGAAATCTCATTTACCTCTCTTATTGAACCAAGCTAATATATTTTCAGATTATGAGCAACAGTTTAAAATAAAATTAAATGATTAGCATCCAAAATTAAGAGTTAGAAACTCATTTTGCCAGCCAATGCTCTCAGTATTCAAATAACAGAAAAATAATTTTACGACACTGGAGCTTAAGATATAGCTCAGTCGTCATGACGTTGCCTAGCACACTATAGTCCAGGTTTGGTTCTCAGTACAGTACACATGCATGCATGTGAATACATGCACACACACGCGCATGCATGCACACACACTTTTGGGCATGAATGTACAAACATGCACATGCAAGCACACACACATGGACTCACAGATGCATGCACACAATACACACATGCATACACAAATGTGTACATGCACTCACATGTGTGCACACACATGCACACCCACATACACAAAGAGATGAGAAAAGCAACAGAGACAAACACACATACACACAAACACACATATACACACACAGAGAGAGACACATACACATAAATATGTAAATAAGTGTCTACTTTCTGCATGACCATTAATAAAATATCTTTAAATGTTAATTAAAAATTCAAAATATGAAGGAAAAGAAAAATAAAGCACTGTTAAAGGTCAATTCGGATGAATTCAACACACTTTTTCCTGCAGTGGTATTCTGAAAGTACACACACACACTATTTTAAACTGTGTGCTTTCTCTTATACACAAACATATATCTCTGACATTAAAAATGAGTGGTAAGAGTATTTTTAATAAAAGGAAAAATAAAAATATAAAAGGAAAATGAGTATAAAGAAAAAATTTTGCTCCTAAAGGGGCACACGGTCTTAGCTAAAGGGGTCAAGTTACGTTTTACTCAACATTTAGAATGGAACATAATGAGGCATAGCTAGGCTATAATAAACAAATACATTTTAGTTTTTCATGAACTTTCTTTTCTTATTCCAGTTTCATAATTTAAGCTTTATAATTTTGTGGGCTCTTCATATGTAGACTCAGACACACAGCCATAACACTATTTTTTAAAAGGTTGTTCTATTGCTACTAGTGCCTTTAGTAACGTCCAGGTCAATATACCATCTGTGCCCAAAAGATAATAAATTATTTTTTATTCTCTATAAATACTGTTACAGCCAATTAAAATGTAAGTATCAAACAAAGCCTTTAGAATTCATAAATAGTAGAGGCATTTTTCCCTTCTATTTAAAGTAGATTCTTTTTCAAGCCCTATATCCTGATTATGGATTCCCCTCTTTCTGCTCCTCTCAGTTTCTCCCCAGCTCCCCTCCCATCCATACCTGCATCCCTTCTTTCTCTCGTTTGAAGACAAACAGGCAACTGAAGAACAATAATAGAAATAAAACAAAAGCAAATGAGAATGGGACAAAAGAAAAAAGCAAAAGAAAAGAGCCAATGAGAAAGCACAAGGAAGGCATCCAGATGCAGAACCACTCACGTTTGCACACACACAAATCTGATAAACACACGTGAGTTGGAAAACAATATATACTCACAACTATTGTAAGGTGAAAATAAAAAATCCCTGGCCAAGCATTATATGACAAAAGAAGTTCCAAAAAAATGCCAATGAGCTTGTTGGCATCGGCTGCTGGGCATGGGCTTGTATAACCCGTGCAATGCCACTGGCAAACACGACAGAGCCACTGGCAAAGAGAGCGTCTCTTGCACAATTACTCTCTACCAAAGTTGATTTCATAAGCTTGTATTAACAGAAATTTAATGACAACATTATTTTACTGGTGCTGGGGACATCAGTTGGAAGAAAACCTTGTCCTGCAAATTTATGGATCTAAACTCCATTCCTAGAATCCAAGTAAAATAACCGAAATGGTAACATGATTTTAATGTCAGGCCCAGTATGGTGGAGACGGGAAAACGCCGAGGCTTAACTGACCAAGCGGCCTAGCATACTTGGCAATCTCTAAGCAAGTAAAGACTTTGCCTTAAAAAATATTTTTTTCCTAAAAGCAAGACACAAGTACATTATATGAACTGATCTGATGGTATTTAGGAACGTATCTTCATATACATGTTCATGTGTGCAGACACTAACAGACCGACTGTGTGTTGAAGGGGAGCGGCAGGAGTACTTAAGAGGGTTTGCAGGGAGGAAAAGCAAAGGGGTAATGATAAATTACAAACTCATTCTTTTACAAATGAAAAATCATTTCTACATATTTTATTCTTGAGTTTCAATTTATTTTGATCTCAGCGTCTTTCATTGTTCTATGCTCTCACCATGTATCGTGAAATATTCTAATAAAATTTTAATTTAAAAAGACTCCCCAAAACACATTTGCACCAACACACACTACATACAAACAAACACACACACACAGAGATGGCTTTGACAATGATCACTATTTCTTCTATTAATAAGTATACAAGAGCAGCACATTTATGTTTGATGTAAACATCTACATATATAAAAACTAAGTCTACTGGAAGAGAAAGAATGAATAACTGAAAGCAAGAAGAGAGAGAAGGGAATCCACCTTCCAAAAGCTAACATAGCAGATTAATAACTATACATATGTTACCCATAATATAGCTATAATGTTGTCTGTTTTGTCTGCTGTTTCTCTTCAAAAATCATGGCTAGTTCTAAAATTCTCTCCCTGTATATTCAGTTTAATACTGCTTTCCAGGGTCAGTACAGATAAAGAAAGAATACTGATAATAATATTTACAGTCAGAGCTTAGTTTTTTTTTCATCATCCGTGGAAAACCTTGGAAGCAGAGCATATGATAGAATTCGTTCTGATCTTTTGTCCATCTGAACACCCACTGATCTCATGCCAGAACATTTTCTAACCAGGTTAAAGTCTAGCTCTGCATTCACTTTAGGTACAATTGAATTGACTCAAAAATTTACACTGACTGCCAGTCAACCTTATCATGAACTTTCATTATGTGCTTGTAATTAATTGGGCCCAGCGAACAATATCAGTACTGAGTTATAGCCTCTTTTCCCCTGACCATATAATTAGAATATAATTACCCACAGGATATCAGGATGATGCGGAACCTTTCCTCTAAATGCACCCTCATTAGGAAATAAGTCTCAATGTACATTTATTCAATCAGTGTGAATTAATTAAAATGTTACTGAAATAAAAGAGGGTAGCAATAAAGAGTGGCTGGCATCTATTAAGAGACTACCACTTGAGATCTGCATGCACAGTTTATGTTCAAACCCATTTAGTATGAAGAGGAACTTTGGCATGTAGTCTGAGCTACAAGCACTATACAATGAAATCTGACTAAAGAAATGCGTGTGTATCTTTGTGTTTGAAAAGTATTTATAGACAGTGCCTAAAATATTTTTAAAGTTTGGGTAAGTCGCTAATTACACCATTGTCTCCTGAAGATTCCATCAAGGTGTTGGCATGAACCTGAATATATATGGTACACAAAATCATTTTAATTTTAAAGCATCTAGGAAACTAGTTTTTATCCCCTATACCCATTTACAAATATGGATATTTGAATAAATATTTGGACTTGTAAATCTTATGATATAATAATTGAAAATTACCAGACTTAGAAAAGTACAAACTATTTTTGTCTTTTAATAAAATACCCCAAACCGCTTAACCTAGCTTAAGCTATTTCAATACCATATTTTCTTTAAGCTGAACATATGTACCCACCTAAGAATATACTCCTTTTTAAACGATGCATATTATATCATACCACACATTCAGATTATATAAAACATGGTAAAAATAGTAAATGCATAAGGAAACTGAGGGACATGTGATGCTTTTCACAAAAAAAGTGTGAATTCCTATGAAAATAATCTACCTACAACCTATTTGTTCATATTTCACTAATAGATGGATTATGGTCCATTTCAATAAAATTGTGGAAAATAAATGAATGATTCTTATATATAATGACATATATTAGAACATTTCAAAGATATATATTATACATACTCAAATTAATATATTCATTTTTCAAGCTTTTATATCTTAAAAA
Organism: Alexandromys fortis; assembly: GCF_014885135.2. Lineage (NCBI taxonomy): Eukaryota > Metazoa > Chordata > Mammalia > Rodentia > Cricetidae > Alexandromys > Alexandromys fortis. The sequence goes on along the minus strand of NW_026067983.1, from coordinate 2,985,587 downwards.
TTGTACTTAGAAATGGATTTTGTAAAACTTAGTTTTGTTATTAGAATTTGACCTTCATTCTTTAAAAACAGACATACACTGCCTTTGAGTGAAAATTTTTTAACACTAGGATAAAATACTATTTTTCATTTTCTTTGTAGGAATAAACTTAATCAGTTTGTAAATACTCACTTTATTTTTCAAGAATATTCATTCTATAACATTGCATGTGTGTATTTGTGTGTATGCGTATGTATATGTTAGCAATCCATGCTCTGCATATATTCTAGCATATGCTACACCCAAACATGAGATACATCTTGTTGGAAAATAAACAATGAAATGGGTGATGGAACAACTCCATAAACAAGCAGGTAGAGGCATGTTCTGGTTTTAACATGAAATCTGTTTTTAGTATTTCAATAATATAATGTGCATGCAACCATATTTTTTCATAGCATGTTTGGAGAAGAAAAATTATAATGAAAGGAATATGGTGAATGATCCAGATGTAGCATGGAAGAAGAGTCTTCCTAAAATGTCATACTCCACAGGGGAGTTAGAAAGGATCTTTAGTAAAGCCCCCTGGTAGCCCAATGCAGATCTGTGGCTCCCTCCAGGAAACACCTACACCTCGTATAGAAGCCACTGAGAGCTCCCAGCCCTGTTTTCTGGAGAATCAGCCTTTGTTTACAGGAACAGATTCTCCCCGAAATGCCTCTGGTTTCAGAGATCACTTCCGTGATGTATTGAAATAGTCAGAATGGGATGACCCTGAACTTCAGGCAGTTGAAAGTAAGTCAGTGATGTTACTTTTTATCCCAAATTCCCTAGTGGAGTTCTAGGAAGGCTAATTTTCTCTCAGAGCACATGCCAGATAACTTTAGGCTATGTGTCTACTCCTCTGCTCTTTTCAAATGTTTTTTTTTTTTCTTTCCCTCTGAAGGGATTTCCATTCCTCCATAATCACATACAGCCAGATCCCTGTTTCACGTTAAACTCCTGTGCCACCCTACCTCCACAATTCAAACTGATTTAATAAGAATCACAAGAATTTTCAAAGTAAGTAGGAAGAATAATGTGGACTGGGAAGGAAGAAAGACAAACATTTGAGGTTCTACACATCTGAGAATGCTTGAAGCAGATTACTGTGCAAACACAGGAGACTCCTCTGCACACAAAATATGATAGCTGTTCTTCCAGGGTAGACTCTCAAGCACACAATGGAACTGATAAGAAAGCTGAATGACTAATGGTTTTGGTTTATTTCTCTTTCAAATTACAGTGGAAATAAAAGAAAAATTGTGATAGGTGTAAAAATATCAGAAAAAAAATAGTCATAGAAAGAGGGAAGGCAGAGAATGCTAGAATGAGAAAAGGGAGGCTCATGGTCATGGTAAATTCCAGGAGTACAGAAGAAGCAATAATCAGAGGAAATAATTTGAAAGCCACTTGTGGATGGTACACAATAAACATACCATAGACAATCAGAGAATGTGTGTGTGCAGCCTTCCTTCAGGGTTTGTGTAACTCAGGGAAATGAAGCTAGAGTTGCCACAACTCTTGAGAGGGTTTCTTGGGGTTTCTCTTAGCAGGGCAACCACGATGGCAAAAAGAGGCTAGGGGAGGACAAGGGTCACTTCATTTTACAATTCTCGTGACACTTTCCGTCTCTGAAGGAAGACAGAACAAGAACTCCAAGCCTAAACTTGGGTCATGGACTGAAACAGAGACCACAGAAGAACTCTGCATGCTGCCTTGCTCATCATGGCTTGCTAAGCCTGCTTTCTTACACAACCAAGGACCACCTCTGTGGGCTGGGCCCTCACATATCAATCCCTAATTAAGAAAATATTCCACAGGCTTTCCCACAGGCCATACTGATGGGGAGATCTCATTTGAGGCTGCATCTTCCCAAATAACCCTAGCTAGCTCTTGTCAACTGGAAACACCAAGCTAAAGAAACAAACTAACACCAACTAAACAGGAAAAAGATGAGGAAGAAAAGGGAGACCTTCAAGTAACAGGTTTTATCATCTAGATTTGACCTCAAGAAGGGGGCCTAGAGGACCCAACAGAATTACGGTACTTCCTGGGTAAACAGCTACACAGGTTGATCTAGGCAACAAAAACAGGAGTGAGCTAGAGATTCCTGGACTATATGAAAAAGGTGCATGCAACAACTTTCATATACAAGTCTTTGGTTTCAAGCAAAAAAAAAATGAAACTGAACAGCTGACACTGGATATGAACATGGAAGAAGGCATGAACATGGACATGGTTCGTGTATGATCTCCCCTATTTCAGTAAGAAACATTAAATCTACAGATTATGTTTGCTAGGTGGAATCTGTCCTTATGTCTAAGGGCTTTCAGACAGTCTTGTTTGGGCTCCATTCAACATCTTAAACATAGGAGATGAGAGTAACACCAAGTACTAACGTTTAATGTTATTAGGTCTGGATGTCAGTCCTGCCCACCACAATCATCCAAGGAGACAAGCAGAAACATAATGAAGTTCACTTATCTGGACACCAACACATCATAGTATGTGGCAAGTTTGCCTTGTCAGTGTTTTACTAGGGCAGCCAGTTTGATACGTATTTAACGACAATGGGGAATTCTACCAATTATATGAGTTTTGTATAGTCTACCATAGTAAGTTTTTACCCTGATTTGAAATTTTTAATATTTCCCATTTAAAACAATTTTCTTTTATAAGTTGTCCAACATTTTTAACATTTTCTTTTTAGGAAAAAGAGACTTTAATAGTGGGCTCATCAGGAAATTAAATATTTAATTTATGTGGACTATTTGAGGAAACACATGACATAGAATTTAATTTTCTTTCCAGTCTTCCATATTTTATTTAAAAAAGTAATCTCAACATGGCTGATGTTCTAGCAAATGTAACATGAGGTTTTATCTGATATTTCATTATTATGCATGATTCTATGTGCCTTGATACTTTCCACCAGTTCTTAATATATAGTGCCATGTCCACATTATTTCATCAGGGTACCTTTAACAAGACAGAAATATTGCTAAGGCTCTTAGAACAGGTCTTCCTCTTTGTTCTTTTAAATCTTATGTGCTTGAGTACATTTACCTTTCCAGGAAAATTTGGAATAACTTCTTGAAGCAAAAAAGAATTGCATAGGAATTGCCCAAAGGAGATCAGTCAAATTGAAGACACAGATTCTTTTTGCTCAATTAGAATTGTTTTCTCAGTATACTTAAGATCAAGAAAGTCCTTTAGTTTTATTTCCTATTTTTAAGAATAGCATATTGCCTTCCCCTTGATAATATCCTCCTGGTATCCAGGGCACTGTCTTAGTACTCCTATGCATTCTAGGAGGATCAGTTGCCCTCCATTTGAATCTATATTACTCTGATACTGGTGAACTCTGGTTTATTGTTTCTCTCCTCTATTACCTCTTTATCCTTCAACATTCTATTCATATGTTTCAACTGTGTTAGTTTTGAGTAGATGTCTGCAGTAATGTCCTTTGCCAATAAAAATAACAATTACTATTTTCTTCATTTAAACAGTGACTCTTCAGGCATGCGATCTATGGAGAAACTCTATGGGATAGGCCCCTTCCTTGTTCTGTAGTTGCAGAATTATTACTACTTTGGCAAAACTAAAATGAACTTTAGTCATAAACCACACAAACACATATATGTATGTATATATGTATTTATACACACATATATACATGTCTATATATTAGCTATTGTTATAAAATGCAGAGCAAAATTGCAGGAATAAGACTTTTACATTCCATTGTCTGTTGAGATATTAATGAGTTGCACAAGGCAATGGCAAACACTGCCGTATACTGAGCTCATGATTGCATGAAAACAGTCCTCTATAGTGTTTCTCTAGATGAACACTATCAAGGGTGGATCTTTCTTTTTTTCTCTAAAAGCTACTAAAATCAGAGGCTAGGAAAATTCAAACTGCCTCTGTCAAATTTTTAACGTTTTCCAACATAAATTTCTTGTCCTCTTAATTTTGGTATCAGTTCACTGACGTTTTGGCTGCGCACTGCATTTTCCTGTGACCTCCCTTGAACATCGTTGGCAATTACTTGTAGGATAGCCTCAGTCATCATCAGTCATCATCAGTGCGCAATCCCACACCCGTCCTTGCTTTTGAATCACAAACGTGCATGAGTGTTTTGTTTCGTTTCCACGTACTTTAAGTGTTCCATCTCGATATGGTTGTAAATCCCTCTGATATGTTTATGTATGGGTACAGATTTTTGATTTCCATTAGATTTTTATCTTCATCAAACTTCCAAATCGTATTTTCCTGGCACTGAGCTTTGGCATTCCTACGGATTGTGACAAACTTTCCACGGCACAGTTTGTTTTCTTCAAAAGACTTATAGCTTCCTCTATTCACAACTATGTTTTAAGTCAAAACAATCACAGAAACCTACAGAAATATTGACATTGTCCTATTAAAAATAAACACAAAAATATAACTATGCTTTTAGGTAGAAACGAACATAAATCATCATAGATAATGACCCTTTTCTTAAGCAATGGCATCGTGTATATGATGTGTGTTGTGTGTGTGGTGTACGTGTGTGTGTGTGTGTGTGTATCTCACATCAGCATACCGATGGTTTCCTTAGAACATAGCAGTGTTAACCTAACCAGAACAATGTAAAGAATTATGCTTCATCTCACAGCTTAGATGATGTAGTGTTCACATAATGATGCTGTGTTGCCCCCTTTTCTATGATACAGGCTTTAGTGTTGTATATGAGGAATATGCCAAGCTGGAAACAAATGTAGGTGTAATTTATACATGCCTTAATCTTCCAGTGCTATCAACTGCCTACTGGAATTGGAATGCTCCAATTTAATGCTACCCATCCTAAAAATTAAATAAATATAAAGCAACATTCCCTATGAATAATACCATGAACCTGAATCTTTTAGAGTTTCAAAATATAGAAAAAAATGAGATTCCTTTTGCCTATCATTACCATGATGACAATTATGAATTGACCTATAATGAATATTAATTAAATGAATATTAAGTAATGACACTGATGAAACATTTATTGAGAACTGACAATGTACTTTATCCCCATTCTTTTGACAAAAGAAAAGATGAAGAAGAAAACTGTATGGGTACAAATCGTAGGTAGGTTGTGCAAAATATTTCAAGACACGTGAGTTCAGTAGCTGTTGCTGAAGATGAAAGGGGTAAATGGAAAAGAAGAATGAAACAACCAAAACAGTACAAAGCTAAAATGCGATACTCAGAGCGGTGAGCTCCAGCCTCATTCAAGGGCTCACACCTCCCCGCCACACCCTGTATCTATGGAAGCTCACGAACTCACAGAGGGAGGAAAGTTCCAGACAGTTCACAAGTCTCAGAACTGTAGGTGATTCGGATGTATACCTCCTCCTATCATTGGCTGATGCTCAGCATTGGGCTTGTCGTTATTAATTCTCACTTGCGCGAGGTAAGTGATAGGTAGACGCAAAAGGATCCCATAATAGCTGAGCTGTGAAGAAGACTCGCAGATCATATTCATTCCCTAACAGACCTTCTGACATTCTGGGGAGGAGTGACTTAGTTTAACACATGCTCCAGGGAAGGCGTCACATACCCTCTGCTATTTAAGATGTAATCACCATATTTACAATGTATAATTTAGAATTCTTAAAATTGTGGAAGAGTAAGAGCGATCGGAAGAGGAGAAGTTAATACGGCATATGGTTCTCTGAGGGTGTTATACGTAGGACTACGTAGAGAGCTGCTGCAGTAACACCATAATTGGCCACATTACAGACTTAACAGTGGAGAGGAAAGAGAGGTGGAATCGAGACCATTTGACTCAAAGCTGAAGAATATTCATAGATACAAATTTCCAAAATAATTTTATTTCTCTTTCTGTGATCTAAGAAGTTTTGCTATTTATCTTATTGGCATTAGAATAAACTCCATTACCAAAACTTAATAAGATACTATGACATGAAATTATCCCGGAAAGAATGCCTTAATAGCCTGAAAGGAGACAAAATACTTAATATATCAATTCTTTAACAAGCAATCTCTTCTTGTTGATAGATGCTGCTTCGATTACACCTCCCAGTGGAATGTCAAAGTTTAAATGGAGATGAGATAACGTAGAATTTAAGGTTCATTATTTCTGTCAATACAAGGTGTCTATTGTTACCAATGTGTTTGTAGTACAGGAGAACTAAATCTCTGTCAGTTACATCTGTTCATAGCACAAAACAGGATGGGGCACTGACACTTTGTACTGGAGGTTAGAAGTCAGAAGAGTGTGTTCTTTCTGAGGAAGTCCCACTAAAGGGTCACTTTCATGAAAATAAGGAATATGGAATAGAAAAGGAGGCAGCCACAAACATTGCGCACTTCAGATGCGCTCGATTAAAGAAATTATATAGCCATTTCTCATAATTCACAAGGTGTGAAAATATATTTAATTATATTGACTTAAATATTAAGGTAGCATGCCACTTGGCATGAAACTTACAGAAATGTAAGGAAACGATCTAAGTACCAAAGAAGTTATTTATCATATGGTTCTTTTACTTTACTGATTTAAAGACCTAAAATTTATGTCTTTTTAGAGTTTAACGAATATTTGTTATTTTATAATAAAAGTTTTAAACTTAGTTTTAAAATTCTAGTGCAATCCTTATAGTAACAGATGATATAAATGACTCATCTTCTAATGGTTGGCATATTTTAAATCAGTTTTCATGAACTATCGCATTTTTTTTCAAGAGAAGTTGGGAGAAATATTGTTAACTAATCTGATCTAATGAAGCAGTGAGTGTCAGGACTCCGGTGGGTAACACTCATGGTGTGGGGTCCAGAGTGGTAGGTCCAGTCACGCTTCCCCCTGCAGTGGAGGAGCAAGCTTTTAACTTGTTGTACATTGCAGGCAGGTGTGGGTTATAATTCTATGATTTGTATCATGCATTTTCCTGATGAGTGATAAGAGAATGCCTTCTTACAAATATTTATAGATAACCCATATACATATTTATTTCAAATGCTTGTTTAAGTCTTAGTCTTTCAAATCTCTTCTTTTGCAAAAATATCACCGGGTGACCTGTTACCTATGAACTCACTGCATCTCCTTCTTCCGCTGCCTTGCTTATAACACTCCTGAAAAAAAGGTTCTCCACGTTCTCGGCCATGACTGATTCTACAGTTCCAGCAGGGAAAACTCTTGACTTCAAGCTAAAAATCTTCTTCCTGTATTAACATGAAACCACTCCTAGAAAAAGGTTCTCCACATTCTTGGCCATGACTCGTTTTACAGTTCCAGTAGAGAAGACTCTTGACTTCCAGCTAACAATATTCTTCCAGCACTAACATGGAAGAAGCCAACAGAATCTTACATATGATAGGAGACTGTCCAGTCACCAGAACAGCTGCAGTGGAAAACACTGACAGTTTCAGTTGGGGCAAGAATGTGGGATGACATTTCTGAAGAAAAATACTAATGCTAAACAACATCTCTATCACAGTGCAACTCTTGCATTTATAGGTGCATGTCAAAAAGAAATGAAAATAGGACCAAAACAGGCATATTCAATGTCACAAGATGAGCAATGGTGGTGCATACCTCTCAGTACACTGGACATTATTGAATGTGCCCTTTAAAAGGGCAAATGTGATGGCCTATGCATCATACTTCAATAAAGCTGTTTTCAACAAAATAGCTAAGGAATAATAGTATAGTACTAGTAGCTTAATTTCTCCTTTTACGTTTTGTATGGTTTGATAAAGATGACGTGAATGGTCATTTTGTAATAACTAATCAAAATCTCTGGTCATCATGGTAAATACTATCTCCAAAACCAATTAATAGAGGTTACAAGGAATGAAACTTCAACTAAAGAATGCAACAGTAACAAAAACACCTAGTTCATTTTCATTTTATGTGAGGGCTACTGCTTTTCTTTAAATAAATATTAAAACTATGTATAACAGTATAGATTCATTCCTGGGACAGTCATGCGGATCCTAAGTTAGAAAAATTTCAGTGACCACTAGTTTGAACAGTTTAACAAATATTCTAAGCAGAACATTATTTTGTTTAAAACACGGACCTTTAAAACGTTAATGGGAGTAATATTTAATGTATTTACTCCATTATACAAAAATGACCTTTAATTCTAGTTTAGCAAGGTAGGAGGAATCTAAGGTGAAGTAATTTCACCTGATTTATTATCATATACAAGACTGCAGAAGGTTGAGAGAACAGTAATACTTTGAGAATTACATGTAGTTCAATTGTCCTTGATTTCCAAGGTCTAATGTGGGTTAAAAGAGACTGGGTGGGTTGATGCAGGTAAGAACTTTGTTGACCTTGGAAGAGACCTTGGAATTCAAATAAAGTTCAATTAATTTATACATGAAAGAAATATTTCATACTTGTATTTTATAATGCAGACACAGAAAGCACCTTAGAGACATAGGAAAAAGAATGAGTTCTGTAAGAATGTCACTAGGCTAGACAATCCCAAGGGGGAAAATTGTCAGAGATCCTTGGGATATGAAGAAACAAGATTATGAATGTTACAATAGCAGACTCAGTGATTAACTTGCAATTTATGGTGAGGAATGCAAGATAAGACTTAAATTGGGAACTTGTGAATGTTGCCCCATAGAGGATCCAGTGGCGGAGATAAAACAAACAGGGGCCTGAACTGGGATCTGGTGGAAGAAAGAGAAACTGATTCCACGCAGTTTGAGTTTTGCTCCTATGCCATCCTTATATCTCTCATTCCTCTATTTACTTGTGTATAAACTTAGAACAATTAGTATCTTTACATTACGGGCTCACTGTGAGTTTCAAATAAGTTTGTACTTCTCATTACTAATAACTGTACTCTTTAATAATCTCTATTTCTGGGCTGGAGAGATGGCTCAGAGGTTAAGAGCACTGGCTGCTCTTCCAGGGGTCCTGAGTTCAATTCCCAGCAACCACATGGTGGTCCACAACCATCTGTAATTAGATCTAGCGCCCTCTTCTGGTGTGTGGGCATACATGGAGGCAGAATGTTGTATACATAATAAATAAATAAATCTTAAAAAAAATAATCTCTATTTCTCTCTCCTTCATCATTGTTTCTGCATACCATTAAGCCTGTTCTAAGATTATCCAGTCCGTGACCGCCTCCAATTACCCTTCTCTCATTTCTCTCCTTAACCAAGGTTATTGTTTCTGTATAATGGTTGCTGTGCAGACATTTCTAGCTCCCCGATTCTCTCTGTTCACCTCATATGGAATAATGTGGCAGTATCATTTATGCTGAACCGTGACTATCCTGCTCTTGGAATTGGAATGAACCTAGAAAATAATACGATGGAAGTCTTGTCTAGAGAATCACGTTCACTCTAGGTTCCTACCCATGTTCTAAGTGACGTTAATAGAGAGGTTGCCTCTCACTCCTTGGTAGTTATACTGTGTGTGTTTGATGCATTTAATTTTCATCTTACTGGGTGACTTCACATTTAATTTCTAGTCAATCTTCAGACTTCTTATTGGTCTTACTCCATCTCCATTTGGAGACAAGCAAGGATCTCGCTCCCTGTCTCCAAATATGTAAATTCTGTATCTTTGTCCCATCACAGCAGACAGATTTTTACTGAAAATGATAAATTATATCACTCTTTATCTAGGAAAAAGTCTTCTGAAGAATTCTCATGTGATTCAGATTAAAATGTAACTAACATACAATATTGTAACTGTCGTGCACAGTATAAAATGTCGTTCAGTTGTACTATTGTTTCTCCTCACACTCTGGTCCAGTTATTAATACCGTTCATTGTCCTTCTGATATGTCCAGCATCTCCTACCTCAGAGATTATGTCCTTACTAGACTTTATTAAGCTCTCTCCCCAGTAAGCCATGTGGTGTCTTATTCATATCCCTTTCTTCAGTTCACTCCTTCTTGTATATAGATTTAGAAATTATTCTCTGTGATTTTATTCTATTATTTGCATTAAAAATACCATATGCATTTTATTGGGTATATAAGATACTCAAAATAACATTTCAATATTACTCAATAAAATATATTGGAGAATATTATGTTGTACTAATATTGTTGACTAATCCCAAAAGTCCAGACCAGATACAAAAATTGGAGTTGTTCATGGTAAGTTCCTATGAGCAAAGCAAAACCTCAAGGAAGTAAATAAATTCCAAAAGACTCCTTTCTCTAGAAAAATAAAAATAGTCTGCCTCTGTCAATACAAAGAGAAATGTTTCTCTATTTTGGTGCTTATTTTAAAATATGATAGTGGCTAATATTTTATTCTTCTATCATTGTGTTACTTGTTCTTACAAGAAATACCACTGTGTACTTGAGTGAGGACCTTCATTCTACTGGACTGGAAGGAAAAGTCATGATTTATGAATCCTAAGTAAAGGCAAATAATGACTTTGCTGTGTTTTTATTCTTGGATTACATCAACACTAGTGACAATCAACCTATCCTTCTAGGCTTTGTGGTAAAAACACTTGAAATCTAGTCTGTTTGCAATTTTTCAGTGTCCTGGACAGCGCTATTATTTATAGCTATCTTGCTTCAAATTATGCTTCTAAACTGACAACTACTGCGCCATTGGAATTTCTCCTGTTTTTGGACAACAGCCCTTTTCCTAATCAGGGCAACTATTAGTATGAGGGAACCATGAATAACAACGTGGATGGAAGAAAAGTATTTATTTGGTTTCTACTCACGTATCATAATGCATCATTAAGTGAAGTCAAGAAAAGAACTCAAACAGGGCCAAGACTTGGAGGCAAGACTGATGTAGAGGCCATGGAAGGTTGGTGTTTACTGGTTTGTTCCATATAGCTTACCCAGCCTGCTTTCCTATAAGCCCAGGATCACCAGCCAATGGGTGGCTCCACCCACAATGGCCTGGGCCCTCCCACATCAATCACTAATTAAGAAAGGGCCCTATGGGCCTGCCCACAGCTTTATCCTATAGAGAAGTATTTCTAATTGGGGCTCTTTCTTCTCCAGTGACTCTAGCTTGGGTCAAGTTGACATATAACTAGCCAGAACAACCTTGTTCTCCTTCCTCCAGCTCTTAGTAACCATCACTCTGCTCCCATGTGCTTTAGTACAACCGGGGTCCAAATTAACTACATATTTGTGCTACACTTCACCATGATTTCCTCCAGCTGATATATGAAGGCAATGGTGTGGTTTTCTTCTTTTCTCTCTGGTTCTACACTAAAATATTCTTTGGAACTCGAGAGATGCTTGCTGAATGAATTAATACTTTTAACACAGCATCTGTCATAGTATGTGAACTCAGTAAACAGGCACTGGTGCTACTATACAAGATAATAATAATATACTAGATGTGTTGGTGTGAATACAGGATGGAACTTCCAGGTTATGGTCTACACAGAAATAAAAATCATCCAGAGATGTAGGATCTCACTAGGAAGAATAATAAATGTGTAAAACATTGACACAAGACGCCAAACACAAACCAATATTAGGCAACGTGACATCACAACCCCTGGAATGATGACAAAGGAAGAGTTCCAAGAAAAATCAAGGACTGGATGAGGCATAATAGAAGTCACTTAAAGGTAGATAAAAGCTTTCCACTGAGAGGAACATGTTTCAGAACAGACCGTGGTGTAATGATTCAATGACAAATGTTGAGATACAAATCATGATAAGCACCTTACAAATATCTGATGATAGAAAATAACTTTTCAGAATCAAAAGTATCCAAATAGAGAAATAAAAATCTTTTCCTAGATTATTAGAAGGCAGGAATATCCATGTAACACATGTTTCTAAACCGTTGGTTTCCCAAAGAAAGGAATGATTGAAAAATAAGACTGGGCCTCATGATTGACATTCTGTGACCCAGCCTGGCCCAAACAGCCCTCGCTGAGCTGGGTATCCCACCCGAATTTTGATGACAGAAAAACAAATCAGGCTTTCTGTGGGAATTAAAACCTGATGTCAAAGATGAATTTAAGTCAGGAAAATTACAATATTTTTAAAGAAAAGAAAAATATTGTATAAATTCTACAATCTCCCTATAAGATAAAGATAACAGTAAATTAACTTAAAATCTAAAGTATTTATGAATCAATATTTATAAATAACTGCATTTGTTACATATGTTCAACAAATATATTGACAGAAGAAACTGAAATTAGTTAATACTGTCTTCTGCAATATGAGGATATTTTTTTTTCTTTTAGTAATTTGACAAAGAGTTCCTAATGATTTTGTAAGTAAAGGTATTTAAAACACCATCAGTATTTTGCAGATAATAGCAAAATGAATCATAAGTGGGTGAGAATTGAGTAATTTGATTAATTTCTCAGTTGACCTTTACAAAAGTATTTGTCTAATATTTCTTAGTTGTTGTATTTTTGTTATATAAAACCAAAGTTCCAGCCATTTAGTTCCTGTGTTTTTTTGAAAATGAGCTGTGTGTTATGTAAAGTATTTTGTTTTCTGAAATGGCTTTCCGTTTAGAAACAATTTCAGATTCTGAAAATTGTGAATATTATCTTTGAATGTCTGTTTTTATCCTTATTAAGAATCTTCTCAGAATGTTCTTCATTTTTTCATTTCTTTATTTACTTAATTAGGTTATTAATGAGCAGGTAGTATAATTTATTTTTAATATTAAAAAAACAGTGAGAAAGTGTAACGTATCTCAAGATCTGTGTCATCACTTCAGGTAGTCTCTGACCTAAAGGAGAAACTTCAACAGTGTAGACAAAGAATGTGCATTCCTTGCCAAAATGCCCACAAGAATAACTTCATTATTCTGGGAAGCCAGGTCTATAAAATATGTAAAATGTAGAAGTGTTCTGCCCATATAATTTCTGGTATGTCCAGCATGACTAAGAGACAGCTGTCACGTCAGCTTCAGTTTGAGCATGCTTGACCCCACCGTGTTTGTACACCAAGAGAAAGCCAGGAGCAGAGGTTTCTGCTAGGAGGGATAATGTGGGTAAGACTGACAGGTTTGCCTTAACTAATGAAAAAATTATATCCAGAAATACTTATTGCTACACTGAATATAGATATATTCACAATACCCACAAGTGACATGCAAACGATAGGAACAAACTCACCAATACCACTGGACAGATGGTGGTGGGTGGTAAAATATGGTCCTTCAAAGGTCCACAGTCACATTCAGGCTTCAGATGAGAAGCACATTTATTGTGCAGCTAGGAAAGGAGAAAGGGATAATAATATCAAGAGCGAATTGTAACATAGATACAATAATACATCAAAAATGTATTGCAAGATTGTACAAACAAAGAGGCTCAAAAATTTACTGCAAAATTTATACCTAACGATCTCGCTTTCTTTGACAAACACAAATTACTGACTGTTCCAGTGATCCCTGCTTATCTTTCAGCATAATCTTGAAACCACTGTGCACTGTGGATGCATTTTTTTTTCTTTTTGACCCTCCTGCTTTCTCAAAGTCATTCCAAAGTGCACAGCTCAGTATGGGGCATAATTGATCCCATCATTAGTTTTAACTTTGTAATTCAATATGTAAATGTAACCTGAGATTCATCTCAGTAGGAGCAGGATATAAATAAAAGAAGATGATTATGATTATAAAAGTGTGTCTTTATATTGTATTTACCAGAACGGCATTCAGTTAGCATGTAATCATATAATGTGATATTTATTTTACAATATGTATGAACCTTCACTGATACTTTTATCAACTCTGATCATAGTTTAATTTCAAGTTTTTTATGTAACATAATAAATTAAGTAGTGACCTTTTTAAATCATCATGATGGTTTGATCCGTCAAAGATTTGATAAAAAATAATTCTTGTTCAAACATATTTAGAATTTTCTTTCTTTACCATTTTATATAAATTTAGCATAAAATATTCATACATCAAGAAAGTTATATATTTTTAATAGTACCACAGCGATTTTTAGTTTGGCAACTCTTTTCAGAAGGCCACTCCTTTTACCCTTAGTTGTATTAACTTTTCCCATAAGCGGTTAATCAGCCTCTGAGTGTAGGCTCATTGTTGGTCCACGGTTGGTGCTGGATGCTACACTGGAGGAGGATTCCTTCTGGTCTATGTTCTAAAACAGAGTTCAAGTGGTTGTACCGTGATTAGTGCCCATTAGGCTGTATTATAGGAAATAAAATATCTCTACACATCCATCTGCATTCAGCATCTCTTTCTCACAGTAGCACATGAATGGCTCTATAGAAAGGTGGGGCAAGTATCTTCTTAGGCGCTGCTGACCTTTGCCAAGAGATAAGAGGCACTAAAAACAAAGAAGCAACTGAATCCCTGTGTTCAGTAAACCCATACTCCGTTTGGGCAATAAAAACGCGGCTTCCTTAAATTAAATCTAAAATATATTGGTAGTTTATTGGAAATTATTCTCATAAAATAAATAAGTTCCTCGATATTTGGATGCACTGGTAACTGGCTTTCATGTGGGACGTGAATGGGATCAGCTCTGAATAATGTATAAAAGTCAAAATCTTAACTCCTGATACCAATGAATGTGAAACTATTTTGCATATAGAGTTTATGTTAATATATACTAGCTAAGACATGCTCAGGCTGGATTTGTCTGGGCCAGATTCATTGATAGGAGGCCTTCTAGGGAGAAGGACTCTGGACCAGGAGATACCAGCATGGTGGGAAGCCTACATATGAGAAGCCAGGCTGTCTTTAGGAAGCTACACCACAGACTTCCAGAAAGCATTAGAAACTAGGAGACAACAAAAGAATCTTCCCCAAATCCTGCCGTGGGCTTATGGCCTGGCTGACATTGTTACATCAGAATTATTGTCTATCGGGTGATAAGAAAACAGATGTACGTTGTCTTAAACCACCTAGCTTATGGCATTTTGTTATAGGAGCTCTATATGGAAATACAGACACTATGAAAATCCCCAAGCAGATCCTATGTCTTAAGGCTCCTCTGGATCCTTAGATGAAAATTTTACTCTCTGATAATGTGGGGAAAAAAACTTAAAATTGAGGGTCAAAAGCTCGAACATTCTGATAAGGCAATCCTCCTGTGTGCTTGATGAGACTGCATTGGAGTCTTCCTCTTTGTGATACTCTAAAATGACACATATTCACGTGAAAAAGGAGCACCACTCACAGGCATCATTTGAGTCTCAACTCCCTTGCCCTTGCATCTTATGTGTTTCCAATATAAAATGTAAATCAAATAATTAGTGCTCAAATTTTATATTAAGTCTTAAATGGAAAAAAAAACACCTAAGAACTTAGAAATAATCAATAGATAAGCAGTCGAGGATGAGCAAGGGTACAGCTGCCAATAGCTCCCTTGGGATACTGCCCTTATAGACCTAACTAACCCTCTATGGTATTTTCAAGTTTAACTGCTACAATGTCCTATTGTTCTGATTTTTTTTTCTGGGCAACTTAGAGCAGTTTTAAAGCATCATCACGTGGCAGATCCATAACTCAATAAGTATCTTACCTGTCAGCAATGTAGAAATGTGTACTAACAGGAACTTTTCTTAAGAAAGAATTCTGTGTTAGCTAACAATGCACTGGAATACCTTATGTTTTAAAGAAAACTATAAACAGACATCTTGAAAATACATTCTAATGGATGTTCATTGCATGATATTGTTTATAGAGGGAAAGGTCAAAGCTGGGGACAACATATAAAAGCACTGATTATTTTTACGAGCTGAGAGTCAAATTGTGTAGCAGATGGCACTGATGCGTCCCCTTGCCCAGAAATGTACCTGGCTCCTCTGGCGACAAAACAGAAACTAGGAAAGCAAACCAAGAAAGAGCTGGAAACAAAGGTTAGCAAATAAAAAAAATGAGCTATGTTTCTTGTAAAGCTAAAATTCTCTAAACAAAAAGAGTCTACTAAAAATACAGGTATCAACAAAATATAGTAGAATTCAATCAAAATTTTCTTTAGGTTACTGGTAACACTGTGTTTTCTCTGAGCAAGAGTGTATATGTTTTTTCAGAAGAAACACAAAGGGAAGGTTGTTACTATCTATCACCAACAAAAGCAAGTTTCTGGCATTGGTGCTGTTTCTTAAACACAGTGTTGACAATTCATATATTAGGAGACATCTCTAAATTCATAGGTGGACAATATTTTGAGACAGACCCTTAGAGAACTAATTTGAACTAGATGGGAGTGTGAAAGGATTAGCAACCTTACAATAAAACAGAAGAAAGTTGAATAGCAAATATTCATCTTGTCTTGACATATAATGACATCTGTCAAGTTATGAATCAGAAAAGTTTTTTAATATTACATATCCCTCATTCTGGAAGTCCTTAACCTCCAGAATATAAGAAACAGATCCCTTTAATTGAAAATTACCTGTGTTGTACGATCAAATTAGAACTTGCTGCCATGTTATTTCATGGGTCAGAATGTACGAAAGAGACCCAGTATCAGTAAGATGCCAAGGATTGTTGACTGTCTTCAAGGACACGGGCCAAAAGAAAGCAAGAGAAGAGACCCTCAGGTCTTCCATGAGGTTATGAATGAACCAGAGCACAGATGCATCCTGCCCCTTGAGGGACATTTCTAAAGAGAATAGTTTCCACCTTAAAAACGCTTTCAAATATGTGGTCTCCAACTATCTTTGTCTACTTTTTAAAGATGAGACAAAAAAATAAAGTTTTTCTTTTAAATGTGCTCAGAAACTCTCTTACAGGATAACAGATACAGGCTTACATCTAGGAAAGTCATATAATGTGAACCAGCTTTTCTTGGACTTGAGTTAAACACTTGGAAATAATTTCAGAATCTGACAGCTCACAGTAGCACCTAATTTAGAGCCAGATCTATGTTTATTAGAAAAATCTGTCTCAAGTTTGGATAAGAAGGAGTTTGAGTGTGACTGCGTGTGCAGTGTGTGTGTGTATGTGGTGTGGTGTGTGCGTGTGTGTGTTTTGGAGTGGAGTTGAGCTATGAGAGAAGTGGATAATGGATAAAGGGAAGAAAAGAAGGAAAAATATCTATTAGAATCTAGAGATTCAAAAAAGAAGGAAGTTAGTCCTTATGAACAAAAACTCAGTGGCCTAACTTGAGGAACTTTATTGGTTAGTTAACACTTCCCCATAACATCAATATTTTAAAAATTTGAGGTACTTCCTGAATGATGGCATTTGCTAAAGAAAAAAAACTTCCTATGTTTTGGAAAACTTACAAATCAAGAGCTCAGTCTTCTCGTTAAAAGTAATTCCTTATATTGCTAGACATTTGAATGTATAAAATGGGAATTTTTCTTATTAATCTCAAGTAATCGTATCAACCTCACATCTTAGTGATTCCCGCCTGACAAGGGGCTCAACCAACAACAGTTCAGCAAGCAGAGTAAACACCATAACAAGAACGTTTTCAGCAGATGTGACGGGCTTGGAAATGGGCTCTGAACAGCATCAGGACATAAGCAAAGATACAGAGGTGCGTATTTTCCTGGCTCAAAGGCCTGAAGCTGAAAGCACAGAAAATACTTGCTTATGAAGGAGATATAGATTTTCACTGTTTCCCCCCCCCCAGGCCTTTACTGATTTTCCTTGCTAAGCAAGGAGCTGTAAAAGACATAAAACTCCATTCTTTGAACTTAGATGTACACCTACAAGATGGTAGGCTGCAACACAGTATCAAACACAGTGAGGTTTCACTGACTGAGAAATGTAGATGGGAACCTTGGTCATTGATCTTTCAAACTTTACTAAACTATCAGATACAATTTCACAATTGCAAAATATTTTGAAACAAAATTCCAAGAGGAAGTGCATTTGAAACTCAGTATCTAACACTAAGAAGACCAGCGTATTAGGAGTTCTGGTGAATCTGAGCAATTCCTCAAAACTCCACCCTCTATCAAGAACCTCCAATGACTAGAGAACAATGTGGGCCATCAACCTGTAGCACAGGAGGCAAATAGAAGCTCACCAATGTGAGCCTGAAGAAATGAAATGACTGGAGAATTTTCCAGGTTTTCATTTATAAATAAAGTTTAAAAAATGTGAAGAAGAAAATATTATCATCAAAAAAAAATCAAGTGAAATACAGAACTAAAGTTGGTTCCTAGCAGGCATTTAAGATAGTGCAGTCCAAGGAACGAGAAGCATGAAAAAAGAGGTGGAATTAACCACGGCCTTCCCAGGGGTTTCTCCGCAGAAACCCAGCTCTAATTGGGGAGTCAGTAGGGCAGGAAAGTGAAACTTAAGTCTGAGCTTTGTGGGACTCAAAGTCAAAATGAGGTAAGTGGTGGGGAGGCTGCATGTATTATCATGGAATTATTATACATTGCTGAAGAGGGCGTAGTATAGCAAACTAGTAGTTTCAAAAGATTTTTCTGGTGGTGGTAAAGAAGCCTACATCAGAGAAGTACCTTCTGTCAGGGAAATGAGCCAAGAGAGTCTTACTCTGATCTAGTTGGGATGTGCTGAGAGCTTGCGCTAAGGTTGGGAATGTGAAGTCAAAAATCTCAGATATGGGAGAGATATTTTAAGGAAGAAATGTGAGGGCTTAGCAGCAGGCTCTATGAAGAAGATAATGTGAAGGACAAGGAAAAACTAGCTTTTAGCTACCACAGTGAGGAGATGCCCGTGCTGTGATCAGCAGCCCAAGTGGCCGGGTAAAAGTTGAGTGTTGCTCTTGAGAATGCAGGTCTATGACCTTGACATGAAAATTAGTGATGCTTGAAATTTTCATAAAGTATCTCAAGGAAAGCTATGAAAAATACTAAATACATATTCTGTCAGCTAACCACAAGATAAATTAATTAATTAAAGTTTTCTTACTGTTGTTGAAAATTAAATTTCTGAAATTTCTCAGAGACATTGGCAAATGAGTGGAGACTCACTACATTTGAAATGTAAGTCAACCTGTTTTCCTCACTGTTCTTTGTCTATGTGTGTGTGTGTGTGTGTGCGTGTGTGTGTGTGTGTGTGTATTTAAGAATACAGTTAAACATGAAGGTTTGGGAAGAACCTTATAGCTCTACCAAAAAAACAAAAAACAAAAACCTGTGTAAATATTCCAGTGGCCTCTGCTGTTTATTCTGTTAAAGAAAGATTGTTAAGAATGAAAAGCCCAATATGCTATTCTGTGTAAAGCAAACAAGAACAACAAAACACCCCTCGAGGCTAATAAACATTCAAAAAAAAAAGAGAAAAGTTTGTTTACACTACATTTCAGAAATTAAACAGATAGTGGGATCATCTGATAACTGTTTTTATTCCAAAGATTTTATTCCAATGTTCTTGGACAGTAAACATGATAGAGTCTAGAACTTCTCACAAAAGACCTTAATTATCAAAACCTTCTGGGGCCCAATTCACAATGTACCTACAGGAAATCAATGTGCTTGGGAGAATGGCTTGGATTTTCCAAGAAGCAACGATGCCCAAATAGAAATGAACCCCTTCACTTTGCCCACTTTTCACTTGTGGTTTCTGATTACTTTCTTGGGAACTTCTAGAACTCTGTGGGACCATATGTGAAAACCATATAAACATGCCAATGTTGGGAGCAGTGAGACCCCAGATCCTGAATTTCTTGTAATCCCCTGATCTGAGTGCCCACAGCTGTTCTGAGCACGAGGCCTTCAGGAGTTCCTGATGGCAGGAGAGTGGGTTCTGGTGGGTTTGGCTGAGGCGTGGCTATCTCTATATAATGATGTGGGAGTGTCATATATCAATTTGTTGATTTCATTGGTTAAGTTATAATAAACCAACTGCTTGGCCTCAGCTTGGAACATAGATGGGAGGAGTAAACAGAATAGAATTCTGGGCGGAAGAGGAAGT
>NW_026067983.1:2840459-2964224 GCF_014885135.2 Alexandromys fortis | reverse complement strand
AGAGACGCCATGCTCAGCTCTCCCGGGTAGACGCGATAGCTCTGCTCTCTGAGGCACACGCAATGAAGATGGACATAGGCTAGAATCTTCCTGGTAAGCGCACCTTAGGGTGCTTACAAACATTACTAGAAATGGGCTAGTCCAGGTGCGAGAATTAGCCTGTAAGGGCTAGAGTTCATGGGCCAAGCAGTTAAATGAATACAGTTTGTGTGTTGTTATTTCGGGCATGAGCTAGCCAAGCGTCTGGGGTGTTGGGGACGCAGCCCGGCCGCTTCATATTTCAACAATATAATCTGCCCCTGAACACAATAAAGGAGGCATTGTTGGGGAATTCAAGGATGACCCACGTCGCTGTCTCTCTGTCTGTGTGTGTCTGTGTATTTTAACCTCCAGCCCCCTTGCCGGAAGCTCACGAACTGGATAATAGTGCACAGAGTGCAGAAACGGGGGCTTGGGGCGCGGCAATTGGAGGTCTCCACCGAGATATGGGCATGCCAACTCTAAGATCAGTCCTACAGTCTTGGCTTCTGTGGGGACAAATCTAACCTTCGGGCAGATGATATAAGAAGCCCTAAGATCTCAGCTGATTTAGTCTAACCCTGAAGCCTCCAGACCAGTGATGTCATGCATTACTCACTGTGATCTGACACCAAACGCAGTGCAGCCCCGTCAAGCCTTGGTAACATTTAACTGTTTTGTGGCACTTGTCACACTTGGTTGGACAGTTGCCTTCAACCCAATAATGGTGCATGACCTAGAACAGAAGAAGAATACGTTGGTAAGAGGAGGTACCCGTGGTGACATATCTAGAAAGCCCGTGTTGCCAGACTTACATCTGTGTTCTTCTTGGACTTCACATAGGTCTTGATGCAGGAGGGAGGGGCTCTGGCCACACAGCGCTCGTGGACTGTGTACTTGCAGACTGAAAGGAAACAGGTACTCAGTGTCAGAGCTGACCCTGGTCCTGATTGCAGTTTTATGAGGGAGAATGACATTAACAGAACCTCATTTCACATCCACAGCTCCCTAATCAATCCAATCAGCCACAGCAAGGAAAAAAGTCCAAGTCGGCTGTTTTTATCATGGAATACAAAAAGGCCAATTAGTACAGGAAATAGTATGCATATGAGAGACCGAGGCTCCTCCATCATGGCATAGCAGGAAATGCTTAATTAAATCAGTCCTCGCTCAAATCCTTCACAATAATTCCCAAATGACAAAAATATTAAAGACAAATTGATGGCTGCCAAATGGCTTGGTGTCGTTCGCTAGAAGGAAGAGATCTATATTTCACAAAGTATAGGCACGAGAGCAGCTGGCAAGCATGGCCGCCAATGCCTGTGCGTTTATACTGCTTTGTACATTGACTTATCTTTATGGGAAAGGACAGAGTTTTCTATTTCTAGAAAGTAGACTTCATCATCCATTCCAGGCACTCAGGGAAGTTCATTTTTCACTTTCATCATGCTATTGTTTCTCCCAGACAAATAACTTCACGAGGCAATCTATGGTGCTAGGAAACAAAACTTGGTATTTATATGCAAACACATACACAGGCACAAATACCAGTAAATTATATATGTGTATGTGTGTAGATAGGTAGATAGATAGATTGATAGATAGATAGATAGATAGATAGATAGATAGATAGATGATAGATAGAAGATAGATAGATGATAGATAGATAGATAGATGATAGATAGATAGATAGATAGATAGATAGATAGATGGATGGATGGATGATGGATGGATGGATGGATGGATGGATAGATAGATAGATAGATAGATAGATAGATAGATGTTTTTGTTAAGGTGAAGTATGACTCCCAAACTAATGGCCCAGAGTTTATCAATATGTAGAAATTTATAAAACTAAACAGGTGATCACTTTAACAATCTCCTTCTTGGATTATGAATGAAATGCCTATAATGCTCATAGCATTTTATAATAATAATGCTCTAAAACATCCTGTCTGTGATGTTCGTGCAAGAACTTGGAGGAACACATACTCTCCTTTTCTATTATACCACACCCCATCTTTGAAAGTTGTCTTATTTAAAGCAATCAAATCTGTCCTAAAATGTTTACCCCCTTAAAAAGTTATAGAAGTTCTAAAGCAGGGGTTTTGATGCTTTTTTTTTTCGAACATGCAGAAAGTTCTAGCATATCTGAATCTTCCACAGTGGCCAACAGAAACGTTCCTTGTATGTGATATGTGCCAGTGTGCTATGCAAACTTAAAAAATCTTAGTGATTTCAAAATTATATACATGAAGTGTAGGTTTTTTTAATGTCAAATAATGCACCTATAGAAATAAAATTCTGAAGCACAATACAACACAGAAAAGAATGTGGCTGAACTGTTGGATCAATGGAGGACTTCATTCCTACCTCAGAGAATATCAACTTTATTTTCAGGTAACAATGCAATAAATTATATGGGTAATAGGCAATTGTATTAGTTAACTACCACTGATAACACAGCCACCTCTTAGCAAATCTCTAGCTGGTCGTCTGGATTTATTAGAATAAAATTAATCTTGTCAGACAAGGGAGCTGAAATTAAAACAGAAATCACTTGTGATGCCTTCTATTTCTATAGCTATGCAAAGCAGATGAAGACTTTTCTTTATGTAAACACAATGTGTCGGGGAGTTGGGGAAATGGTTCAGCAGGTGCAGGACTTGCCAAACAAAGACTAGAGTGCAGACCCGAAGAATTCACTTTTAAAAAGACCGTTTGTCTCTTACAGATGGTGGGGACAGTCTCCCAGGAGCAGAATGGTTAGCTGGACTAGCTAGATGTGGGTCACTAGGAGAATCTGAATCAGTATGTAAGGTTCAAGAAACCGTGGAAGTCAGCTGTGGACTTCCACATAAACACATGCTCACACGTGGGAAAACACACACACAAACACACACACACAAACACAGAGAGAGAGAGAGAGAGAGAGAGAGAGAGAGAGAGAGAAAGAGAGAGAGAGAGGGAGAGAGAAACATGCAAGACTTGAAGCTGCATTTTTTTTGATAACTTGAATGAACAAAATCCATTTCTATTCATTTGATCTAAGTCTTTTATTTTAAGACCTCAATGTATCTTCTCACCTTGAAAAGCTAATTAAAAATAAAGTGGTTAGCGTATGGGGTGAATATAAAATATAATATAAATATTATGTAAGTAAGAGAAACCAGTGAAAGATGTCTAAATATTTCAAGGAGAGACAAGAAACACGAAAACTGAACTACAATAGAAGGAAATGTCTGAGAAGTTGGAAAGTATCATTAATTCCTTCTGAAAGGATTGAGGGACTACAGGGAAGTACACATTATAAGCACCACGGCTGGGCTCGGGGGTATGTCACACAAACAGGGCGCTTGCATGTGCTCAGTTTTCCCTCAAGCAAGGTGATGACGTCAGAGAGAGCCGGAGTACTCACAGGAGCAGCAGAGGCCCTGCTTCCCCACACCGATCAGCATGTTCAGGCAGAGATTGCAGTAGGCAGGCTTGTTAAAGTGCTTGAGTCGCCACACATGCTGTCCATCATCCTTCACATTCTGCACAGGACGGGAGAGAAACAGATTCCGCTTAATGAAATAAACAGTAGAATCTGCAAGTGCCAATAAAGCTCAGACTGGACCGAAGCGTCTGAAGACAATCTGTTCCCTCATCTCTACTCCCTACTTTACAAGATCGCCACTGAGACACTGGAAAAAACACGTGTGCTCCAGTCCAATGAGACACCACCAACGGCTCCGAGATGGTGTAACAACCCATGACATCTTGTCTCACGTCAACAGCGTAAGAGCACCGCCGCCACCACAAGGACCTTCCAAACAGAGCTCTCCCTGAACACAGGGCGCGCCTGCTTAGCCTTTGAGTAACTCATAGCACGCAATTCCACAAACAAACGAATAAAGAGAAAGATCTAGTGCAAGCCCTGAAAGTGGAAACATGTAGAAATAGTTCATTCACCGTTTTGTTGGGAAAAACAGAATTCAGAATGAAATCAGGTTTTGTAACGAATGAAAAATGGGGTGCAAAATGTAATGTTTACAAATCAGACGTGGTGATTCTAGGGCCTCACTGGCTCATCTCTAAGGCAATCTTAAAGAATATATTCTGCATTCCCTAAAGTAAACTTTTATAATATATTCTGCATTAAATACTAATGTTGATGCATAATTATATGACCATTTCTTTGCCTGTCTTGCAAAACAGTGATTTATTTTTCTCCATAATGAACGATGGTAAAAGTATAAATATTATTATCACTTCTATAACAATCGTGGTAGTTACGTGTCACAATAAACCTCATGTTTACATTAATTCACAATTTTAGTAAAGAAACGTGCTATATTGCTTTACTATGCTAAGTATATAACATTTTAATAACTAATGACATATATCACATCCATATTGGTCAAGATTAAAATAACACAAATCTACAGGATGCTACTCCATATTTAAGTCCCTACAAAAGCTACAAAAATATTACATTCAAGTATCCTGTTGCCATCATTTATTACCATCATTTTGTATATTATTACATACCCTTCATATCTCATTCTCCAATTTGTGTGAAACTGAATTTTGGAATTACTGATAGTCTATCAACAGTGACATAATTCATAATTCCTCAAGTTGTCAAGAATACATACTTCTTACACTGAGTCCCCAACTAATATCTAAGTATATAATAATATACTGTATTGGGAATCTATAAAGAGATAACACAAGCATTTTTATTAATAATAAAATATTAATAGTAATGTTTCTAACCACTCTCTCTTACCACAGTGAGAGAAAGGACACTGATTTATAATATCCATAAATCCATAGTAACTAATTCTCACATTAGAATGAGAAATGTCAAATTTGTATCACAAGTTGAAGCATTAATGAAAATACTTCCTGGTAGGTACTTGTCGATGGGCCCCTTGAATATTTTCAACTTTTGAAGGTAGAAGCACTGCCTTGTTTTTGTCCCAGGAAGACATTTCAAACACAAGTGACTATCCAGTACCTTGCACAATAGAGAAGCAGCTCTCTTCAGAGGCGAGGACAGGCTCTGTACTTGCTAATGAAGACAGGCTGAACAGACTTCTGTCCTACATAGAGACTTGGTTTCCCAATCCAAGGGACCAGTCTCTGAGTTGAGTACAGCGTTTAGTTGGCTCACATCCCTTAATCTCCTTGCAGGAAGGGAGAAAGGCAAGCCAACTGAGCTGCGAAATGCCTATTCCTTGGTTTGCTGTAAGTAATTAAGCCAACTGTGTCTGGCTCAGGGCATCTCATGTTCTCTGGTACTCGGGAACTATAGAGAGTTGATCCATTACCTTCACCACCAGGTTAATACCAGACCTTTTCCAATTTCTCATCAATATTCAAATTTGTTTTTTGGATAAGGGACTGGGAAGCTCTCAACGAAAGCAGTTCTGAGAGGATGGAGATGATTATCATTGATACCACATCAGGAGAGAGAATTTTAAATATTTTTCTACATAACTCAAAAAATAAGCTTCGTAGTTATTTCTGAGTCCAGCACTGGTTTGGATATGTCGTCATAATTTTAATAGCTCTAGAATCTAAATGGGATAATAAATGTTTATCTTTGCTATATATTATGATATGTATTTTTATTTCCATCATATTGAAGGAATCGGCCATCTTGATCTAAAAGTATTTCTATGAGACTGTTGATTTTTGATAATCTCTGAAAGTAGCGGCACATTGCTTTAAAACATTTTCAAGTAAAAGGAGAGAGGAAACATTCTAATTTTCATATGTTTTGCTGTTTTTGTCCTCCCTGTCATTTCATTTTAAGCGACTGGCCATTCCATGTGAATAAGCCACATCCTGCTGAAGAGCACATATGGATGAAGTTAGCTGGCATTTTCCTTATCAAAAAATAAACAAGTCTGAACGTGGGTGTTCTGTCAATCAGAACACTTAGCCACGTACAGGCTGCAAGTGATGCACAAATCTATTACCCGGGCATAAAATGAATTACCAAAAAAAATTACATAGCTTTATAACTCTTAGCCTGATGCACTGCCCCAATATGCCAGAGATGAAATATGTATGTGGCTTCTTTCAGAGAAGAAATTGGAACCAAGAGCCAACTCTTTGTCATAGTGCAAATTGCACCCAAGCTCTCTGGATTTTCGTGTCTTGTCTTGTCTTATTTAGATTGTAAACTTGGTAGTTGAGAGAGAATCCATCTCATCCTATCAGAAGAATGTATTCCTATTAATGCTTTTATAGCAAATAAATATTTATTATCAAGAAAGGAATTGGCATTTTTTTTAAAGAATGAGCAGAGAATCTGAAATGCCTGAATTCTGGCCCATGATGAAAATGTGAAGATACTGTCTCGCTTTCCTTACTACTTCCCTGTCTGATAAAATGAGGGCACCCACTTTCCCTTCCTAGGCCATAGTGTGAGGTTTCATTATACAACACCTGTGAAGTTAATTTAGCTCCTTGAAGACTGGTGTTATGTAAACAGCAAATATTATTACCATCAGAGGGCTGAATTGTGTAACATCCAAATGCTTCAGCCTAAATAATTGAAAAGGCTCTTCCTAGGTCCACTGTACTTTATTTCATAAAATATTGCTTTTGCTCCCCTCTTCCCTATCCTAGACACAGGACTGTTCCACGCCTATGGCAGGGACGACTGTTCAGTGATCCCTGGAGAAGTCCACCAAAGGAAGGGCTCTCCGACGTTCCTCAAACTTCAGTTTTCTAAAATTCAGACAGATGTGGGAAAAACATAAAAGGAATGCCCTTTGGTTCTGCTGTTATTTGCCTGTTTGTTCTTGAAAAATTTAGTGATTTTTTTTTCTCAGCTTTTCTCAG
This sequence comes from Alexandromys fortis, assembly GCF_014885135.2. Taxonomy (NCBI): domain Eukaryota; kingdom Metazoa; phylum Chordata; class Mammalia; order Rodentia; family Cricetidae; genus Alexandromys; species Alexandromys fortis. The sequence goes on along the minus strand of NW_026067983.1, from coordinate 2,957,363 downwards.
GACATAGACACTGTTCAAATGAATTAGGGCCACTCTAAATGGTAATAATTTTCCAAAGACTCTAAAGAGATATTTTTCAGACACCCCAGGCCAAATCTCCCCGATCATACATCTCACCAAGTTCCCTGAATACATAGAGGAGCGCGTGCTGCAAGTTACTTCCGTTGTTAGATAGAGACCATTACAGAGTTTTGTATATTTTGTTCTCAATCTATAAGTTATATCACTGTAATAAAAGCTGTTCTCTTTGACAAAAAGTTGGACTTAACTAAGTCTGGGTGAAAAGAACTCAGGAAGATATATTAACACATGGGTAGAGTCAGATTTGGTTGCTAGTTTTTAGACTGTGCTTCCTGTAGTCAGAACAGAGCCCATTCATCCAGAGGACTCCAATCAAAATCTGTGCCATCTCATACTGTGTAATAATATAATAGTTTTCTTTAATAACCTGTCATGGAATCCTGGATCTTGTCCGGTTTTGCAACTCCTTAACATATTGATCCATGTATAGAGAATGGAAAAACATTCCTAACAAAATTAAAAATTTTAATTATAATGTGAATATCGTTTTTTTCCAAATATGATTTAGTTTAATCAAAGCACATCACTGTCTGTCACTCATAAATCTCAGCAGGGAAGAAATCACTTCTTAGCTATTCATTCAAGCAAAAGTATGAAGAAAAACGTGCCCTTAAATATTCCTAATCTAATCCATAGTATATATTACTTATAAAAGACTAAACACCATGTTTCTTTGAAGCCATGTAGTGAGATGAAACATTCCCTTCATATGCAACTCAGGTTAAACGTGGGCACATCTTATATAATCAAGAGGTTGAGGCTCTTCCATCTAGGTCTATTTTGCTAAATGGTCATGTAGGGAGATTGCCTTCTAAATATCTATGTGCATACCTGTCCAGCAAGATTGCTTGAAACCGCTGTCAGAGACACTGCGAAGTAGGCAGCAGCTGATGCAGAGACTAATAACCAGTCAGTGTTCAGAATAAGTGACTAATGTGCTCATGCCCAGATGGGACATTTTTATCCCTGCCATGCCAAGGCTCATCGAGCGTCAGTGAGGAAGAGGAAGTGGAAACCGTGTAGGAGCTGGTGGGTGAGGCTGGGGATGCTGTCTTCTGGACATGATGTGCACTTAGAAACTCACTGCACATGTAGCTGTCTGCCCGAGATCCACACATGTCAAGTCAGCCAAAACCAGGCGTGGAGGACGGAGGCTCATGGTCTCATCCTTGGCTGGAATGAATGCTCTTGGCAGCCGAGACCTGCTAAGGGAATGCTTCTCAACTTTCCGAATGCTGTGACCCTTTAACACAGTCCCTCATGCTGTGGTGACATGCAGCCATAAAATTATTTTTACTACTTCTTCATTACTGTAATTTTGCTACTGATATGAGTCATAATGCAATTATCTGTGTCATCCGATGGTCTTGGATGACAAAGAGGTCATAACCCACAGGTTGAGAACCACTGTACTAAGGAGAGAGAATCATTTTTCTGGACTGAGACCGCTGGCTTGTTACCCATGCTCCAGTGAGTGGCCCTATACCCATGTATATGTGAGTTGCTCTACATGGAAACATAGTGAAAACTGGGGGTGGCAGAGGGGGAGGGACATGATCACCTTTTGTTGCATATAGGCACGAAATTCCAAATACATTTGTTCTGTTTTTATTTTTTGTTTGTTGTTGTTGTTGTTGTTTTGTTTATGGGGGGAGAGAGGCTCTCACTATATAGCCCTGCCTGACCTGGAACTCTCTATGTAAAGCAAGCTGGCCTCAAACTCACTGAAGGCCTCACTCTGCCTTCTGAGTGTTGGGGTTAAAGGCCTGTGCCTCCATGTCTGGCAAAAACAAAATAATTTCTTAACAGGAGTAAAAATTTCTTGTTTCAAGCAAACAATTGTTTAGAAAGGTCATCCTATTGCATGACAAGATAATGAAAACTCTTTATAATGTTAAGACTATAGATTTTAGATTGAAGCATTATTATCTCTTGCATCTGAAGGACTGAATCCTTAACTTTTGCTGTGTCAGCAAAGAGCAGACTGTTAGGACTGCTTCTCTTCATATTTCTAGAGAGGTTAACTGCCTATCACATACTCGGCTGTCAGTCAATGAAAACCAGGTTGACTAGCACTCTGAAGGTAGCTCTGCTCCTGTTCTGGTCTTCCTGTTACTTGTGGCATCTCGCTGGAGTTATCCGGTTGTGCAGTGTTCATACACTTACACACCTTTCTCTACTTCTCAAGGCTAATTGAAAGTTAATTGACGTTCTTCTTGTTTGTAAGATGTAAAATCAGAGTGACGGGCCCACTGATGCACACCTGTAATACCACAGCACTCAAGGGCCTGAGCGAAGACGATCTCTTTAAGTTTGAGGAAGGCCTCAACTGCAGAGTGAGACCTTACAAAGACAAGTCAACAAACGGAGCAGTGACAGAAGAGATCATAATCTGACAAACCGCGGCACTGGTTAAATCTACCTAGACATTTGCTTTTAGAAATAAAGTTTTATTAAACCACAGCTTTGGTCAATCATTTATACAAGAATCGTGATTTCTTTTCATCTTATCACGTCGTGGAGGGGAGTTTAGATAAAGATCTGTGGCCCTGGTATCTAAATGAAGCAATGTCCTTTAGAGTCAGTTTCTGGTCTCTAAGGACACAGTAACTACTAACAGAGAGTGGGCATGTAATGAGTAGACCTTTGTTTTCCAAATTTGAGGTTTAAAAAAAAAAGTGGAGATGAAACTTATTAACTATTTCAGGCAAATCCTGTATACCAATGGCCTGGGAAGACATGACTTCCAGGGTTTTTTTTTTTTTTTTTTTAATTTGTTTGTTTTGTTTTGATTTGTTTTAAAGCTTAGTTATATAAGATTTAAGCAAAAGTGCTACCCCAGAAAACAAAACAAAACAAACAAGCAAAAACTCTGAATCCTGAAGAAGGGGGCACACCACTCAGGTATAAACACCTCGCGTTATTGAACTCACAAAGCTCCGACTTTCCCCTCCCATGTGCGAGACTGCAATAGTTTGTCCTTCTCCGGTTAGTGTATTTTGAACTTTGTGAAGTTTGTAGAAACTCTTGGACAGGAAAAGAAACGGCAGCCACTTTCTAGTCATTTAGGGAACATCAGGTCCCGGGGAAGCAGAGCAGAGGCTCTGGAGAATGGGGAAGCCCTTGGACTGAAGAGAAACACCCAAGTGCGATTACATCCTTTAGGGCTGTGCTTTCTTTATAACCGCGCCCTCCCAGGATGCCGCTCTTGTCAGGGCAGTTTGGCTATCACCTTGAAGTCGCTTTCAAATACACCATGACATTCAGCACACGGTCAGTTTGCATCTACTCCCTAAGGCCATCGCTGACAATATGCACGGATGTATAGGACAATTTAACAAAGCACACTTTACATGAATGGCCAATTTCAAGTTGAAGCACCCAGATTCCCAATTTAAAACCCCAAAACCAGCGGGTGTGGGTGTACAATGTGGAGGGGACATACAATGTCATGAATCGAGTCCTCTGTGAGTGATAACGTTGTAACTAACCACCTACCCACAAGGCAGTAAGTTTCAGTTCCTAAAAGCAATGGCTCGTTCTCATCACTCAGCTGTCTGCTGGTTTTGCTTAGGAGTGGTTTCTCAGTAGTATATACTGTTTATGGTGATTACGTTTGACAGGGGTTATTATTTTATTAAAGTCGATTTTAAATTGTTGCATTATTTGTTTATAAAAAAACTACAAGAAGTAAAATTCCTCGTTTAGAATGGTTCTTCACAGTGAAAATATATTTAATCCTACATTTAAAAAAAAAAACTTTCGTATTAAGCAATGTTGCCCTGCCACCTAGTGGTTATAATTGGGAACACAGTCTCGACGACTTCAAAAACCACTCCCAAATAGGTTTCTCCTTTTAAATTCTAAACAATCCTTTTACACTTAAACATTAAGCACTAATTTTAAAATGAAGTTATAGCATAAGCTACTTATAAATAACTGCTGTGATATTAGAATCAGAAGATTGCCCTCCAGGTACTGTCACACTAAAATGAGTTATCCCGTTGCTTTAAAACACCGCTCTAACTTTTTATAGATCTATAGTTAAATAATGATATTTTTTTTATAATTTTACAAAGTATTTATATAAGATAACATTTAAAATTTACTAAACAATTACTTTCAAATAAAATCATCCTGTCACTCTTTTTTTTTTTCTTTCCTCTTTCCAGGCTAGCGAATCCCTTGCTTTTGTCCAATTTTTTTTTTTCTGTGAAGCACAAGATGGAACTCAAGGCCTAAGGTGAGCTAGGCGGGTGCTGTCCCACTGTGAGATGGCACCAGTCAGACACCACATCCCACACCTCCCCTCCTCCTTCCTGGATGATCACTTTCATGTATAATACCCAAATTTTGGCTTTGAAATGGTGAGGTCCATTTCTGGGAAAGAGGCATTTTTGGAAGGTCCTAACCTAAAAGACATGACAGCTGCACTTTACTGCAGAAAACCTTAAAACTTTGCCGTTTTATTGTTTTCCTTGTTAGCGTGTTATTTTTTCCTCATATGCTTATTCAGTGAATGGCAAGTTACAACTAAAAATCTGAGAATATGCAGAGCACACAGAGTTCAAAAACCACGTCTACATCAATTTTCAAGGTGAACGAATGTGCTAATTCCTTGCGTGGGTTTTTTCTTTTCTTTTTTTAATCTTTCTGTTATTTTTATCCTTATTCACGATGTGGTAGACTAGGTCCAGACAATGGTTTTATCAATGAGGTAATACTTAAGCCCTCAAAATGAGCAAATATATAAAAATAAAATTGTAAACAATACCATCTACTTTTAATAAACTATGCTAATGATAATTCCCACATATATTTCAGCTTCCCTGTGACCATGTCTGAACTCATGGATCTTCTGAAGAACAAGATGAGAGAGACAGCAAAAGAATTGTGGTATCAAAATGGAAATTAGACAAATTCTAATATGCTAAAGACCACTCATGTCTTCCTACATCTGCAGATATTCCTAAAATCTAATCCCATTTATATTCCCTACACACATATGCACAACATTTTACATGGATTTGTGCTGCACAAAATCTTACGGTGGAATTATAAGAAGTTGAGAAACTCACTACATGCTGAGTTGTGGAAAACAACCCAGCTGACTGATCATCAAATGTTGCCAAAGCGCCCCTCAGCACCTATCACACACCCTCCTCAGTGAAAAGGCTTACATTTTCCAAGCCCAACAGGACGAGAAGCGGGATAGTGGTCATTCCTCCTTGAATCCACTCCTCTAGAGACACGGTACCATCGCGGTCATAGTCAATTTCTTCCATCATTTCATGGAGGATCTGGGAAAAGGAGATGGGAAAATATTCAAAGAACTGATTTTTAAAATCCTTATACTTCAACAGACAATTGCCTCCAATTGGTTATATCATTTTGTGACTGGAAATTGAGAGAGAGTAGAGAAAATATGTCTATAAATAAATAGATTAATCCTGTTATTGGGAAGAGAGTTGACTATGATCTCTAGATCCAGACTTTCCCTGATGAGAGTGTTTAGGAACAGTGTTCATCTTTTAAACTTTTTTTTCAAAGGAACAGCAGCACAGTGAAAATTAAAAGGTACTTTTAATTTAAGGATGAAAGTAGTCTCTGATTACTTCCTTGAGATCACTTTTTAAGTTCATATATATGCCAGAAAGTGTCTGGACAAATTAACATCATGGCAAAGAGCTCGAATAATTCTTTGCTAAGTAGTAATGGGTGAGGGAATTAAGTTGTTCTTAATTGCCTATAACAATTTAACAAGCTCAAACTTAACGACTTGATCATATTTGATTGGAGTTCTTTGAAGACACCTTGTAAGTAATGTCCAACAGTGTGTGACTGGGATACAGTTGCCTCTTTATAGTGTGGTGATAATGTGGATACTTATTTCAAAGGTATTTCAAAAATGCAGACATATAATAAGATGATGTGTTATACGTTAAAGAGCCCTGGTGTACACAGGAAGTTTGATGTGGTGTTTGAGTGATTATTAATATAGATTATATACAAGTTCCAATTATGCTATCCTTGGTTGCTGTGAAGGTTTTCCCACGTCAGTCAACAGGCTTCCTACCTAGGAAAATTAGGAAGGTAAATGCGATAAAAAACGTGAAGGAATAAGGAATATATTGCCTTTATATGATATGGGCATTTTAATCAGTTTGGAGAAATACATCCAAGCATCTTGAGAAGAAAGATGTAAAAGGATGCTATAATGTGATCCTTGTTTGGAAGTCTAAGGAGAACGTCCCTAGCGTTCTGCTTGGTTGCTTGCTGTATTCTGTCAGATTGCTTTTCATCTTCGCAACACAAGGATCAACACAAGGACAGAGAAGAAGACTTTGGGGAGCAGGGCACACCCACATCATTACTTCAAATCTTCAAAATAAAAGGCAAACTATTTAGAACTCGATAAAATGGTATAAGATCTGGTTAAAACGTTGTGCTTCGTGGAGTTAAGTCAAGGGCTGAGTAGAGATGACCTAGTACGAGAACCAAGCTTGTGAGGGCATACACCTGAGAGGGCAGCACTCGGGCTGCGGGCAGGAAGACAGAGTTTAAGGCAACACTGGACTAAATGGGGAGATCCTGTGCTGTGGTCTGTAGGATTACGCAGTGAGATTTCAGTTGACAAATTAGGTCATCCCACCAGAATGACTGGATTCTGATGGAGGTGGCCCAGAAAGAAGATGCAGGGGCTACCGCCTTTCAAAAAGCAGCTGTTCTTGCCCCAAAATTCTTGTGAAGCCATTGTACTCGCCTTGTCTAAGTGAGACTCATTCCAAAAGATTGAGGAGTGCATTAAATTATCGGGCACCATTTTTCCCATGTGCACGCAATGTTTCCATGTATAGTGGGCAACTTCTCTCCACAGGTGGAGCCCAGGTGGGAAAGTCACACAGTCAAAAACCTTTGTTCCCACAGTCAAATCTTTGCTCCATTCCCTGAGATAAACTTAGAAGTCAGCTCCCTGCAATTATCTTTATTGACAGGACATTTGGCCACGAGAGGACTCTTCCAAATAGATCACATTTGGCATCTTCCAAGATAGAGATGTGGCACTTCGAGGATCGTTGATTCATAGTCCTTTCTGATAAGGCTACTGGGTGTCCCAAATTCACTCGCAGCTGGTTTGGGAAAATGCAACCTCAGTTAACCCCCTGCTCTGACTCTAAAAGGCTATTAACCCTCTGCGCCTACACTCACCGTGACTTATTGATACAGTATTCTAGTCTGTTTCTTAACCCTAAGACATAACAGGAAGAAACCGTTGATCATTTAGCGAGCTCCGGAGAAGGTAATCCTTTTCACATGGGCTGCTTTGGAACAAATAACCGCCATTTGACACCATCAGCCTGAAATCATCAGGCCGTGGATATTGTATGTGTGACCATAAGTTCCCCTTGTCCTAACCGCTTAGGGTAATGGATGTAATTCGTCGGTCTGAGAGGTCCCTTTAGCTTCCTTTCGTGGCAAAAAAGGTTAACGTGGACGAGGTTAGCGAGCCTTCTTCCCCAGTTTACGCCAGTCTCCGTAGTTATCCTGATGTGATCCCAGGCACCACAGCTCTGGCGGTGTGTCTCTCTCTTGGTCTACATTTATCAATCATAAACCTCACACTTAGGAGTGTAGTATACGAATTCCCCTCCTCTTCCCTTAGAATTTAAAGCTCCCTAAATCAACTTTCTGCCTCTTAGTGTTGCCTAGTGGGTTTAAAAGCCACGCCCCCCTAAAGCCCTAAAGAAAACTGGCAGCAGCGCTTTGTGCAGCTCTTATCTTTTTTATGACCCTGAGAAATTCAAGCCTTGTAACCTTACTATTACCAGAAAATTGTTGATTGTGTGTGTATATAAACTGGAAACTTTGCAGTACGGCAGAACAATAAAGGAACGGAATCAGAGAAGCATGGAATGAGAGATTCCTTCGCCCTCAGACTTCCTGAGCCTTTCGCTGGTTTCTTCTCTGAACCCTGGGAGGAGATTGGGGCTGACCCCCAAAAAGCTCTACTTAATCCTGTCAAAGCAAGAACAAGGAAAGACAAAGCATGGTAAGAGCTGCCTCACAAACCCTGGGCCTGCTTTGTTGGTTCGTTGTTGTTGTTTCTTCTTTTTTCCTTTTTCTTTTTGACTTTGTAATGCAGGGTCTCTGTAATTTGCTCAAGTTGGCCAAATGAGTCACCTTCTTCAGCACCAGAGTGAGGGGACTGAAACGATGAACCACTATACTCAGCCTCATACTTTAATAATGTATGCTTAGTAAACCCAGTGTTAGGACCTGGATTCACTTAACAAAGGTTCTTTCCAAGGACAAGATGGTCTCCCTATTGGTTTCTACCAACCTCCTGTTCACTGTTCTCTGTTGGTGCAGAAATACAAAGAGTCAAAGGAAAAGGGCAGCTGGTGAAGATGTAGGCAAGATAAGGTGGCGAGCTCTGACAGCAAACACGTGGTCAAAGTAAGGTTGTTTCCCTAGCTCTCCACTATGGGAGCTGTCCCTGTGGGAGCCCAGCATATCAGGATTACTGAGCATAAATGTTGCTGTGGTTGTTCTTTGCAATCTCTAGTTGGTAACAGTCATAGGCAACTGTTTAGCCACCAGCTGTTTTGTTGCCTCCTTTGAAACACTCATATCTCAGCCAGATGGCAGTGGTGGCGCACACCTTTAATCCCAGCAATGGGGAGGCAGAGGCAGGTTGATCTCTGTGAGTTTGAGGCCAACCTGGTCTACAAGAGCTAGTTACAAGACAGCTAGGGCTACAAAGAGAAATTCTGCCTCAAAAACAAAACAAAACAACAACACCAAAAGCCACCACCACCACCAACAAAACACCTAGATCTCACTTTGGTGCAGAATAGGCACCAAAACCTGTGTTTTCTTGGAGGTTGGTATTGAGAGGAAACAGATTCACACACACACACACACACACACACTTGCTCCCACGAGAATAAGCACACTTCACTGAGAGATGAACATTTGTCATGGACAGAAAGTTAAACAGGTAGGAGAATGCTAGCTTAGTTTTTTTTTTTTTTTTTCTGATCAAATGGAACAGCAGAACTTCTAATTAACCTTGTGATTCCAGTGGACTATTAAGATAAATTCTTCAGTAAATTAAACCCACAGTTTACCAATTCCTTGAATTCCATAGACAAACTCAATTGAGAGTGATGGTGTTACTTGCTATGAACACAGCAGGCAAATTCCCACCACTAACCACTGACACTGAAATACAGTTGCATGAAAACAGGAGGAGCCTCAGTCGTGGTAAGAACGGTTCCCCGTTTCGCACAGGGGTCTGCCCTGCCTTTGGTTGGGCAGGATGGGAAGGCAGTGAGAGCTTCGTCCTCATTCTTATCTTTATCAAAGCAGTAGCTGCACAAGTGTGAGTGCTGATTGACAATCAGCCTCTCTGATTCATATGCTGTGCAGGTCTTAAATAAAACTGAATCGTTTTCTTCATGGACACTTCATAAACTTACCGCGCTGCAACAATAAAACAGACAACTGTCTCCTATCTATTTCCCCGCCCAAAATATATGTCCAAAGTTAAATGGCCTAAAGGAAAATTTCAATACCTTTTATGATGCTGTGGTTTTGTATAAATCAATACCTAATAAGGCATCTTTACGTTCTTAGAAACATTTTTTTAAACATGATTTCTTCAAACAAGTTGGTAGCAACTTCCTGACTGTGTTGTTAACTCGTTGTAGATTTTGAGGAAGCAATTTCAAGACATGTGGGTCTCTGTTTGCCCACATAAGAAATAACTAAAACAGCGCTTCCAACAGTTACAGGCACTAAATACCATGTGCACAGGAGCAGTACAGTGCACCTGGGATATAAACACATCAGCCTCTTGTGTAGCACAGACCTTGGTAGTGCCCATCAGCAGCATCCACTAAGCCCCTGTATGTAACCTCACTATTCCAAATATAATAACTGTGAGGAGGAAAGCCAAGGTCACTGCCTGCAACTTCAGAATATCACGTGCAACCAACCGATCAGTCCATTCAGAATCAGCTCAGCTTCGGGTTAGACATAACAATTGAATCACAAAAGTTTAAAAAATAAATGTTATTACTATATTCAGACCTCAGAAATACTGAAGAGGAAAGAGACCGTGCACAAATTAGTCAACACTTCAGTCACCCATGTGCCTACCGGGTTAAGCTCAGTGACATCCCATTCCAGGTACTCCGCCACGTGCATCATCTGGCTGATGATGTTTTCCAGTTCCTAGGTGCGAGAGGGAATGGGGGAGACGGAGAGAAAGGAACTGGTTAGTCCTGGATGTAGAATATTTTTTGTTCGGTCGGTACAAAAGTTGAAATGGTTAAATGACCAATATTTCAGAAATCATATACAAATGCATACAAGCTATTTAGGTATCTTTTAACAACATAGAAAAGAGTAGCTAAGTCTAAATTGTATTAATTATTATAGATTCTTATAACGTGTACAGAAAGGGGAACCTAAAAACCCATCCTCGGTGGTTGAAGCCTTCACCAGGAGAGGGCGCTACAATACCAAGCAGGGCTTTCATCTAGCCAAGCTTTCCTGAAAGTTGGAACATGTTTTAAGACGCCGCAAGTCCTGAGGGCTGGAAGGTGGGCAGACAACTGAGGGGTTTATTTTTATTTTCGTGCACTGAGAGCAAATATGGACTGTCCTGACCATTTCTCAGGATACTTCTTCAGGATACATGGTGTTTTGAGGTCAAGGTTTGGGGGTTAAGCATATGCAGAGTTTATTTGCTGAGATCAAGTTACAGTTTAACTCTGTCTTCATCTCCGCTCTTTGAAGAACTGCTAGGGAATACAGAGGATACAGATGACTTGGCTAAACGAATGTGAATTATTTTCAAGTGTCTAGACCTAAAGCTTGGTTTTCCCAACTATCTCCAGATAACTACATATTTTGTAAGACAACTGTTTGTTTATAATACAGAAATTATATTACTTAGAAAGTGACATTTGGTTCTATTTGAAATATAAAATTTTATAAAGATGAAACTTGAAACTATAGAAACTCAAAGATTTTTCTGCTGAAATCTCATCACGTTTGGTCACAGTTCATGAGATAAAGACAGTGGTATAGAAAGAGGAGGTTATCTCACGGGGACCGAAGAGATGCCCTGAGAAATGAGCGAGAGCCACACTACTCCCAGAGAAAATACAACTAACAAACATGTCATATGAGAAATGTTGTCACAGAAAATACAATATGAGTAAATTGATATAGAGATTGATAACATCCAACGCCTGCTAACAATTCGGTGGGAATTACTAACTTCTCACCCATTGCACCTTTGTCCAATGCTGTGGATGAGTTAAAGCTTCCGGATCAATGAACTAAACCTGTGGTTCATATACCAGAATATCGGCATGTAAGTTACAGAAGTCATTTGTTCACTCTTAGATAGTCTCTTAACAAGGGAAATGGACACCCTCCCCTAACCACATTCATGATACTACAACGGTCTATAAGGATAACATGTGCTATCATAGGAAATACATTTATCACGTCACCAGAGTGTTGAAAATAATCAGTAAACATTAATAACACATGAGACACGGTCAGCATTCAATTCAACCATGCTCTTTCTTTGCTTTTTCTAAAAGGTGAGCTGTTATATCTTTAATATATCAACATAAAATTATAGAAAGAAAATTTAAACAGTTATTAAAGGAAAGAGTATATGGAGTAAAAAAATCAATCCTGGGGATTATAGCTTGACCTTTAATTTACACAAAAAAAGAAAATAAAAATTAAGTACTAATCATGAACAAATCCATTGATTCTCAAAGCAGTGTTTCATATCGGGCATCTAGTTAGAAGTGTTTGCGGCAATCGCTCCATATGTTCCCTTAAAATGGCCAAAATCCAGGGGGAAAAAAGCACTTGACTGAATTTTTGAATCTGCTGCCAACCCGTGGCTAAAAGCCTAGTTAAGACATATCATTTCAATTTATTTAAAAAGAAACATTGCCTAAAACAAATCTGCATTAGATGTATTAGAATATAATTTGCATCATTGCAGACATGAATGATACAATAAATATTTTAAAACATCTACAAGAAGTCCAAATGCCTTTCTGTGCAGTGGCACCAGAAGAGATGAGCAAGCTCATTCTGTGTGTAGATTAATACACAGAAGAACAGGGAAGTGTGGGCTTTAAACCTGAGCTGTCCCTGAGTCTCAGCATCTACTCATGATGGAGCTCCTTCCCGCTGGAGAAACAAGGATGCAACTGTTCTACCTAGGGCTATAGAAAGACAAATCTAACATCATTAATGTCCTTGTAAAAGTCTATGTGGCAAGGTGGCTCAGCAGGTTAAGGCTTCTGTCACCCAGACTGACCACCTGCACTGGTGGAAGAAAGAGCTAAAGCCTGCAAGCTGTCCTTTGAACTTTACACTCTCACAGGAGCGTCATAAACATAAACTTTGATAATCCATGCCCTCAGCGTATGTGCATGTCTCTCGCAAAGTCAGAGCTGAATGTGTTATTCCGTGCTTCTTCCCTGGGTTCAGGCTTCAGTACCACCACAAGGACAGGGTTCGATGCACCCACACACATGGAAATGCCTAAACCGACTCCAGCATTAATTCTTTTATTACTGCTTGCAGTTTTCGCGGGCACACAAACTATATTATCAGCAAATGTAGAACAGAATTGAATGCAATGTGCAGTAGGGATGCCCACGCTGGGTGTCTCGTTTCTGCTTCTCTGAGGGCTGCCACTGATTCCCACACAGCATAAATGAATAAACATTTCACTACACTTATCAGGTTATCATTCATACAGACTCTTTCCCTTCCATTACGTTGTCTGGCTTAAGATGAAACCTTCACACAGAATTAGATGAGGCCTCGTCGAAAGAGATTCCTCACACCAAGCTATCAGCTAGCGTCACTGCATTTGAGTAAGATTACTTTAAGAGAAGTTATAAATCAGTTTCACAATTTATTTAGATTTTATATGCTTATCAACACTTGTTTTCCTTGGAGGTGAATCTTACAGATCGTTTTTCTCCTTTTCTAGGTCACAGTTTCATCTCTGGCCTGTTTTGTTCACAAGACTGGAATTCTCCTTGTTTACTGAGCTCAATGCAAAACTGATGTCATATGTTTTCAAAGCCATTGAATGGAATGCCCACAATCCTGTCTGCTCAGGTGACAAAATCGCCATGTGAGCAGTCCTACAGTGTGTGCTTTCTCTGGTAAAAGCTATGAATTTACTTATTGCTTCTTTCAAAACAAAACAAAAAGCCATTTTGCAATTTTCAGAGAAGTTTGAAAAAAAAATTACCGAGCTGTCCAGGAAGCCATTTCCATCTGTGTCATAAAGACGAAACATGACTAGAATAAAAAACATGAAGAAAAAAGAAAGATTAGCGACGAGGAAGGTCATGTTGGCTTAAGGTACATTTCTTAAAACTAAGTTTCTGTTTAACACAAATCCTTCAATTTCCCTGCTCAAAGCCTTTATTTTTGAGATTTTTGTCTGTTTGATTTTGCTAAACCAAAAATGAATTAATTGGTAAATTAAAATACTGGATCTCTGATATTAAGCTTACAAAATTTTGTTCATATCTGGAGAAAATTAAATAGTGAATAAATATATTATTTGTTGAAGTTTGAGTTTGAGCCTTAGTTGTGAATTCAGACATGAAGGAGAATTTGAAATATTTAGCATCTGGTTACTGAAGGGCAGTGTTGAGGAGGAAAAACAACTAATTTAGAATTGATTTAGAATTTCGTAAATCAGTTAAATTTAGAATCCATGGAACAATTTCCTCATGCCTAACATTTGAATTGGCTGCCATTGGGCTCATATTTGCTGTGACAGTCAACGGAAATGGGACTCATGGGTGCATCCCAGGAGCTAGAGTCCACTGTGTGAATCCAAGCCATGATTATGATTTACCACAAAGCATGGGAGAAAGGAAACAGAAGCTTATAATAAGAGATCCTTTCTGGTGGGGGATCTCAGCTCCTAAACACATAGCATTAGCATGACCATTTTGGTATCTTGGGCTGGATATACAGGCAGACTTCACTGGTACCTCATTCTTAAACTAATCAAGTACAGATATTCAGAACACAGACTCTCCTGGTGAGCTATGGAAAGCAGAACTGGCGTCTAAGGCCTGAGGTCTCCCTTGTATAATTCACAGACGCCAAGGGGGCCAAGGAAGAGGAGGCAGAGGAGGCAGGTGTCCTCTTGAGGTAAACACAAGGAGGAAGGACCCAGCTGTAAAAACAGAGGAGCGGAAGTGAGGGTTTATGTTGAGGTTCATAATTTCCTGGAGGATCTGATATCTGAGTTCTGCATGTTTACAGCGACACTGGTAACTCGGAGAGTGTGTGTCACTGTAACTATTCTTGATGTTATTGGTTACAGAATTCCGCCCAGACACAATGCACAGATGATGCAGAATTACTCTGTACATCACTATATGTTTTCAAATGTCATCAAATTATAAATCTGTATTCTTTTATAGTAGGAAAACAAGCTTTAAAGTATAAACCTGGAAGAAATGTGTATGTACTGAATTGAAGTTGGCTAAATTTTAAATTATTTAACCGTGTTAAATATTGATCTATTTCAAATATCCAACAACTGTGAATAAAATAGTAAAACTTAAAGGAAAAAAAGGCCTTCAACAATATAGACACACTGAGCATCTAAGATTTTCTAGATAGTAGAAAATACTAAAAATATTTTCATATGTGAAAAGAAGTCACAGACTACCTGGAGAAGAGTCACACACATAGGTGAGGCAAGCTAAGTCCAGCTCCACTTCAGCAGTAGAGCTTAAAATGTCTGTAAAACCAACTCAAATGGTTCAAACTTGTTGCTGTTTTCTGACCAGCGGCAGGTGAGCCAAAGAGACCCAATAAGAAAAATTTCACTCTAGGAATAAGAATAGGGGCATTGAAAACTCTTTCTCAGTGCAAGTAGAATCTGTATGAAATTATGAAAAATCAGAAAAACAAGAGAAAATGTCTCCCAAAATACACCCCAGATGTGGAATGAATGAAAAAAAGAAAGGTGAAAAAGGAACTAAATTCAATCAAGAATTGAAAACTTTGCCTTCGAAGTGCAACATTCTAATAATGGTTGTGGAGAGTGTGGCAGGCATCATTCAGGAAGGGGAGGGGTTGTCAATGAAAAGGTAAGAATATCAAAAATGTCCAACAAACATTATCATTGAGAATTCAAAAAGTGACGTTACAGGGAGCAAGAAAATTCATCAACTGAGGGAGATGCAGACATTGGCTCCATGGAAAGCAGAAGTTTTCAGCCTATGAAGTTTCTGAAGACTTTCCCTTTCAAAATCATCTTTCTAAATAATAATGGTGAAAGAACTCTTGAACCTTAAATATTAGTAATACTCTTGTTTGTTACTATTTTAAAGTGGAGATAGAGCAGTATAGATTTACAGATGTTTCTGTGCCAGAATAAAACAAGCCCAGTATTCAGATTATTCTGTCAACTTGATATAGTTCAAGGGTGGGGACTTGCTACGAATCTTTGAGCTAACTTAGCCCACTTTTTTCTATTTTTATAACCATGTCATTTTATTTTACGTAGCAACAGTTATGTGCCCACACTTGAATTTAGATAAAAGGTCAGAGCAGAGTCACGTTATGTAAGTTGAGAAAATTTCTATTTTTCTAAAACTTTTCCAATTCCAAAACTTTTGAAAATGTCTGTCTTTGCTTTTTGTTGAATGTCTTACAACACAAACTATGTCTTTGCACCTTCCATGATATGCTACTGATATGAAAATATAATGCTCAATTTCTTAGACAGAAAGTATACATTTTAATGATATTTAATTTGGAATTTCTTCATTATACAATTTTCAGTTACCCACTTTCCAATACTTTCCAGTATTAAAGTATTAAGGCAGAAGTTAAAAAAATGACTGCCTAGAAAAATTTTAAATCCAATATAATGGGAAAATATTCTCTCCATATTTCCTGTAATAAAACAACAGAAGTGTAATTAATGGCTTTTCCAAATAAAAATGGATCTTACGGTGACTAAGCAGTCATGAGCCTTCCTCGACTCTGAAGACTGGCAGCTGTAGTCACTTTGTTTTTTTGTAAGCTATGAAAAGATTTGACCAAATGGTGGCCATCAGGACCTTGTAGTAATCCATTTCAGAACTTTCCAGGTTACTATCACACACAGTGGCAGTATGGCAACTCTTAACGACAGCCATCCTTTCCCTAAATGCTTTCCTGTTGATTCATCTTGGTATTCACTTGTCACTGATATAAGGCATAAGGACCAGCAGAATTTGCCCTATTAGGAGACAGCAGGAGAATTTATAATGTGAAAGGGGCCTCAAGAGGCAGAGGGCTGGGTCAGAAACACTGCGACAGAGGACAGTGAATGTGGAGGACAAGGTGGCAATGCCTGTGCAAAGTGCCGTGTGTGTCCTTTAACGGATCAGCTGACCCATATGGTCAACAAAATGACGACAGCCACCAGGAGAGCAAACAGGGATTAGCTTGCAACCCTTGCATACACATTGTGATGCACACACTCCCAGACAGACAGACAGACACATGAGGACCGGGGTAAGGAAAGGCAGGTGAAGAAATGGTTTATATTTCAGCATTTACACTTGCTTCTTTTTAATGGGATAGTCTTTATGCTAACTCTTGCACATATGCCTGGCCCAAAAGACTGACAGGGAGGACAAGGTGAGAAGCAGTAAATAGAATTGTCACTTTGGTAGAAGACGCATTCCTTTCATGAATTTTGAAAAAAAAATGTAGTTGCTCTAACCAAAGCAATAGGGAAAAAGTCGTCAATACCAAGGTCAAGGAAACTATCCTGCAAGGAAATTGGTGGTGCTGAGGTGCAACTGTGGGGGAGAAATCGCAGCATCGCTTCCTCTCCTAAGTGGGCATCCTGGGCCAAGAGCAGCTGTGTCTCCTGCGTGTTCCTTCTAATCACCTAATTGTCAGGTCTTAAATCCTGGAGTACACAGTCAACTGCGTCTACAGGGCCCTCAAGTGATTCTTTGGGTAATTGTGTGGGAACATCTGACCTAAACGCAGATGTCTACATCCCATTTCCGTGAGCTACCTCAAAGGAAGATGCAAATTCAGTTCTCTCCCTCACGAGTAAGTATTTTTGTTTTTTCATCACATCCTCTTCCGGTCCTTCTTACCTCCCTTTTCTGCTTTTCAGTTCTGGTTCATGCTATGTTTAATACGCATCCCTCTTTTGGATTAACTATGTAATACATTAGACACTATGACGTAAATCTTATTGTAAATAATTCTAGGAACCAAAATGGTAGGAGAATATTAGGAATTTGTAAATGAGCAAATGAGGACAGGTTAAAACCCATAAGTTGCTAAGGAACTGGATGACGGGTGGATTCGATTCACTGATGTGGGAAAATATCAGTCATTTATAAGGAAAAAGGAAAAGCACAAAATTCCTGACTATGTGGATATGTATTCACAGTGATTGCCCCAAAGTCAGGAGGTCAGAAAACAAGAGTGTTCTTTGATTAGTCTGATAAAAACTGCAACACCACCAGGGCACAGGGGTTAGTTTGCAGCTAAGTCTGAAGGCATAATTAGAAAATGAGGACAATGATGCTGAGTCAGGTGTGGTCTCAAAAAAGAGCTAGAAAACTCAAAGAAGAGGAGGGAACCACAGATTTTCAGAATGTGCGGATGTTCTGCCTCTGATTGTGAGCAAAGGACATATGGCGTTAAGAACTGAACCAAGAAGTATGATTTTTATGGATCCAAAAGAAAAGCAATGTTCTTCTAGCTGGCTTACAGACAATACAAGGGCAGTGCCAGGCCTTTATGGGAGAGATGGATGGTGCCTTCATTAATTTTCAGATCTGGAAAAAAATATTTTTCTTCATCGTCATCCCAAACATGGCAATGAAAACACCTGAGCAAACTTTCCTGTTGGCTGTGACTTCAATAGACATGCACTGTTTACTTTGGAATGAAAGAGACTTCTACATGTTCTTAGGAATACAAAATAAATCTTGAAATGCAAGTATTCAATGTTTGTGAATAATAAATACACATTTAAAGAATACTATTCATATGGTTTATTCATATCCTAAGCTGGTGTGATTCCTAAGTAAGCATAATAAATGATTTACTTGTGAGAAATATCAAAAAGTTACCATTAAATTTAACTAAACTTCTTTGTAACTATAATCTTAATGCATTACAGTATTTTAAAATTATTAAGAAATACTGGTTTGGTGTTACTATCGTCATTATCATTTCTGTAGTAAAATTTTAATGACCTCTAATATAATCCAGTTAACCTGAGTGTAGAACAACTTCTCTAGTTGTAATGAGCTTTGCAGAGAGATCAGGTTTGTACCTGATGGGTTAGGAGTCAGTGTTTGAAGACTACGAACTTTCTTTGCACTGTGTTCATTTCGCCACCAGAGGGAGCTCAGTCACTGCCGTTTATTAAAGAGTGTTCACTGGGTGCTTAGAAAGTTCCTACTTCTCATATTGTGAAAGAAATGAATATACTATTTAATTATTTATAGTATATAAAACCAAGTCCTATATATGAGGCGTTTGAGGAACTGTTCTCTGCCAGAGAGAGTGTTAATCCGATGTCAAAGGGCGGGGGTGTTGCCACGGAGAAGGAGTATAAGGCATGCGTGTGTCTTTGAGCGTGTGTTTGCGTGTGCGTGTGTGTGTGTGTGTGTGTGTTTGAGTGTCTCTCTGTGTGTAGGCACATGCACGTGCACCCTTACACGCGTGTGCAGTAGAAGGGTGTGGAAATCCACCTCAGATAACAGGAATGTGGCATTTGCTAGAACATTTGAACAGTTCAAAGTTTCCAGTTGCTTCTTGCTAATTCAAAAGAGTCCAGGAGAAAACACTTAGGAGGCATATAATAGACATGTTCACAAAGTCAATAGAAACAAATGGAATTATCAAACAAATAAATTATCAGAAATAGGATATCACATCATAGTAACCACACTTCAACATTTCTTAACAAAATGTAATGTTTCAGAATTTCAATTAAGATGCCTTTTCAGTTCAATTTAATAGTAACTTTTTGATTGTATGGCTCTAAGAAAAATTATTTCTTTTCATTGCTGAGCTCATTTAGGTGAGAAAACAATTTAGGCAGTTATAATTACATCAACACACAGTC
Organism: Alexandromys fortis; assembly: GCF_014885135.2. NCBI lineage: Eukaryota > Metazoa > Chordata > Mammalia > Rodentia > Cricetidae > Alexandromys > Alexandromys fortis. Next base: position 2,938,087 of record NW_026067983.1, on the reverse strand, counting down.
CCTCGATAAACACAATTACCGGACATACACTCAAGCTTATCCTCGGGTCGTCCTCGTTCAAGGAGAGACAGATAGCAGACAATGTCCTTGAGGTGGATGACATCTGGGGAGCATGTGTTTGCTGGGGAAGAGCGCGGAGGGGTGATGGCACCCTTGTTCATTCTCAGACCTGAAAAACATATTTATATTCATATATTTAAAATGTTCACTGTACTCTAAATTATGAAATGTCTAAAGGAAATAACACTAGATATCATAAAGATTCATATATGTATATATATTACTTAAATACAAAATAATCAAATGCACTCAAACACCAATATATTATCATTCCATGTGTGCTGTTAACAGAGCAAACAAGACAGAGTCTACGACTGTAGGAAGTTAAAGTCAACTTAGCATTGCTTAGGGAGTGTGAGAAGATGCCAAGAGTTACCATATAAGGAAACTATTTCCTGTCTTCCTGTCTCTGTCAGACAGGACAAATAAAATTTACTTGAAAGATACCAAGAATTGTCCTTTCTTAAGATACTAAAAAAAGACTGTGAGTCATGTCATGATTTACATACTGAGAGTAAGTAGTCTGTCACAAAATACATATTTATGCAAGGATAGGCCAGCACCATAGGTAAGACATCCATCTGACATCACATTATCCGTGAGTATGAATAAGCATAGTATAAAGAGGAATTAGGACCACCATGATGGGCATTTTGAGGAAAGTCTGTGCATGTAACTGTAGTTTGATTTCAATACAGCCTTCATTTGATGCACATAGTTCATGAAGAGATGAGCAAATTGTAAGCCAGCTGGCTCTAAGCACTGGGACTCTCTTTTAAAAAATCTTCATGTTAAAAATACTTCGGCTACATTTCGTTGATTTAGTGTGTGTGCGTGCACATTTGTATGTGTATACACAAGTGCACATGTCATGACACACCTGCGGAGATCACAGAACCACTTTTGGGTGTTGTTTTTCTCTTTCCATGCAGGTTCCAAAGCTGAACTCAGATCATAAAGCTCAACAGCAGGTACTTTTAGGTACTGAGCCACCATGCCAGTGGCCACTGTTTCCACAAACCTGGTAGAATGTCCTGTTCTAAGACAACGGTGGAGAAATTAAATATGTGTGGACAATTCTGATAATAATGCAAGAGGAGCTGCTTCACAGAGAAGCTTCATCTCACAAAGCAGTCTGGGAAACCACATAAGGAGCTCCTTGAAAAGCCCTGAAGATAATCTCAGTTATAACCAAGGTGTACATCGCCAAGAAGTTTTTGACCAGGGTGTCTCATGGATTCTGAATCTGTCATCAATTGTGAGAAAGGATATTTCGAAGCAAGTGTAGTTTGGCCAGCCGTGTTCCTTGGCACATATCTTTCTGACAAAACTGTTTGCAACTCTGATTCTTTCTGTACTTCTATCATCTGGTGTCTCAGTGTTCTCAGATATCAAATGCAATGCTGTACGAAAGAGTCTACAGGTCTAGCATTACTGATGAGGTCCCTCATAATAAATCTCATGTAGAGTGTTTCTACTATCAGGCAGTACTCACTAACAGCGGCTTTCACACATCATCTCGCCTAACAAGTTAACCTTGTGAGGTTGACTGTATTACCCTCATTTGACAGAGGAGAAACAGGGTTCTTCACATGGCTGCCCTAGAGATTCACCGCCAGCCATACCCATCCAACTTCCTCATTCAACCCGGCCAACCTATGCAGTAATTTCCTTTAAGGACACTAATGGAAATAAGGGAAAGAATTTACACCTTAACATAGACACAAGCAAGCACAATTTGTGGCTGTCATGACAACTTAAGTATTTTCTGTGATAACTTATCATGATTATTACTTCTCAACTCATCCTTAAAATGTCATCAGAGAACCTCCTGGCTGGATGACCCGCACACGTCCGGATCACCGCCCCATCTGTGGGACACTCTTCAACTCCTCTCTGTTCTTCCTCACTGTGATGTGGCTCTTCATTGTCTGCCAACACTATTCTTGTTCAAGGTTGTCAGTGAGTTACACATTGTAATGAATTTTTCTTCATAATACAAAGATCACTGCACGTCCAGTACGAACTGATATTCCTCTTTACTTGAAAGGAAGCAGAATATCAAAGGTAATATTGAGCTTTAAAAGGACTTCACCACTCCCCAATAATTACGACTGGTCAAGTAAAGTTCATCCGGCTGCAGGAATCGGGGCTTCTGACTTATGGCAGAAGACACTGTGGTGCTGGCCCTTGAAGAATCGCAGAACGTAGCAGTGAATTATGGTGATAAACTACGGCATGACTCATCCAGCTGGGGAGTTAACTCTCTTCCCAAATGCTCAGCCGGGGTCCTGATGATGTAATCAGCTCCATTTATCTTAACTCTTTAACACAAATTTTTCAAATAGAACAAGGGAGAAGGAAAGAAACATTGTCTCATTTATGTGGAAGGAAGTTTAGCTGTGTCGTTTTGAAGGTTAACTCCAACTAGTCGGCTACTTGCTTTCATCATACTGGATTCAAGGAGAAATTGGAGACGGTAAGGGCCACGTCATTTTCTTTTTGTCTGCCCAGGGTACAGTATATATTGTGAGGAAGTCTCTATACATAAACATTTCGTTTTACATTGCTTTTTGATAAATAGCAGCTTTATTATAAATATAAATTTAATTTCCCATGCAATCTTCTTATTTAAAATATGCAGTTCAAAGGTGGTAGCCTCTTCACAGAATTGGGCAACAATTTTGATCATCATCATTAGATTTTTATTGTTGTACCAAATACCTGCATTCACTGGCCACTACTTGGCCTCCATCTACACAGTGCCAGGCAACCACTTACCCACTTTTTGTGTCTACAGATTGTTAGCATCACTTTTTGAAGAAAAATATAATTATCGTGTTGGTTTGATGATAAGTAAATATTTCTCTCTTTGTGTTGATAACATTCTGTACATAAAACCTCATTGGGCATTTGATTCTCATCATATTTTAAATATTTTAAGGTGCAAAAATATGGGCACATATGCAATCTGTACATTGAAAAACTAAGAAACGTTTCCAAAAGACGAATTATAACAAATATGGTTGGTAAAATATGTATTTTGTAATGATACATAAGGTTTATCTGAGAAAGGACTCTTTCTCAGATAAAATAAAAAACCTTTTTCAGATAAAGACATTTTTCACAATCATTTTGACAAAAAAAGACAATAGAAATTATATATGTTTTAAATGTATATTTGTGAAGATTTTTTTTAAATGGAAAACATAAAAAAGTCTCAGATCTCACCCTGTATACCCTCCTTACTATGCGTAAATACTCACTATTAACATTGCCTTTCAGTCATTATACCCAAACACTATACTGACTAGTCTTATATAAGTTGGATACAAAGACTAGAATTATCAAGAAAAACTCAATTGAGAAAATGCCTCCAGAACATCTAGCTGTAAGTCGTTTTCTTAACTAGTGATCTGTGGGGGAGGGGCTGGTTCCCTGCAGGTGTTATCATCCCTGGCCTGCTGCTCCTGGGTTCTATAAGAAAGCAGGCTGAGCAAGCCACATGGAGCATCCCAGTCAGCAGCACCCCTCCATGGCCTCTGTATCAGCTCCTGCCTCCAGGTTCCTGCCCTGTTTGAGTTCCTGCCTGGGGTTCCTTCAGTGACAGACAGTGATATATGGAAGTTAAGCGAAACAAACCCTTTTCTTCCCGGCTTACCTTCTGGCCACGACATTTCATCAAAGCGATAGAAACACTGGCTAACACAGTGAACAGGCATTCTATTACCCAGACTGATTGTGGAATCTGCAGAGTTTCAACTGAGAACTGAAATGGCAGCAGATTAAGGCATAGCCATTGTGCTGAAGTTAAAATAACACTTCTAAGTCTCAACAAATAGGTTTGCATTTAAATATTTTAGAGCGTAATAACAGGATATCAGTTAGCAGGAATTGTAGGATAGCTTTTCAAGCAAGCTTCTTTCATGTAATAACATGTAGTTGAATTTCCTCTGTGTCTTTTTATGAGTTAATTCTTTCTTTTTGCACAGAGTAACATTCCATTGCCTAGATAATAACTTTATCTATCTCAGAATTGAATAAACTTATACATATCTGAAGGTTAGCAATACTCATTTTTATAATATTTCTCTCAGTACTAAAGCTGTAGTGGCGCAATAGAGATCACAGTAAAACTGGGGATCTGAGAGTCATTTTCATTAACAGAGGGGTTAAAAATGTTTGTGAGAACGGTGTAATGTCTGTAATTCAGAAATTTTCTGATAATGGAAGTGAAATCAGAAGTTGGTTATTGCAGTGGCTCATCGAGTACCTGACACTTTGAGGAAGTAAAGGTGACAAGAGAGAGCTACCCAACCACCTTAGGAGGGCCTCCACCTAGCCAAAGACAAAGATAACTATCAATAAATAACGTGGATCAGATTGCAATGAAGGTTTTCACAAAACTAATTTCTTTATATCACAAAATGCCACACAGATTACTAGGCATTCGTTGAGAAAGTGTATCCAGGCCATGTAAATTTATATTAAAAACATTGTTACTGTACACAATAACATCTTTATGCAAAGAAAATTGAATACTTTGTTTTTTATATGTACCATACTTGAGTGCAGTACATTGGTGATTGTACCTTTATTCCTTTTTTCATTTCTATTTTATTTATTGAGGAGTTCTTATTTTTCAGTTCACACACAGAATATCTTATTTCTGCTGACGTTTTAAGAAAGTAAGTGGAGTCCCGTGAGGGTGATTGTAGTCATTACAGAAACTGTCTGTTCAGAAGTAACCTGAGGTTTTCCAAATTCAACTGTATTCTGTATGGATAGCAGACTGTTTTAAAGTAGCTTCTTAGAAATAGAAAAAGATTTATGTTTTCAATTTCAGCGTCAATGATACCCAACCCCTGCACTTCTATATTGTGTCCATTGTTCCTTGGGAAAAAAAAAACTATCAAATGTGTTTCAGTAAAAATGGATAGAAGCGGTCATAGGAGGGACAGTGGACACTCAATACTTCAGTGAGGAGCCACGCTTTGAAAAAGAACTTGGATTGGTTTATTATTGATGCATGGGATTTGAGTAACACAACTTTGTTTGAAGGAGAGCTACAGAGGATATGAAGTTATCCCAAGTGAGGTACAGTCTGACTAATGCTCATTTGTCTGTATTTTGAAGCCTAATTTGATTGTTGTTCCTATTAATCTTTGCATTCCTATTTTGTACTAATGCATGATGTTTGGGGAAATAGGATGTTTGAGATCAGAATTCTTTATAAAACCACTTTAACTCATTAGAAACATTCCCTATTTGCATGTTTAATGCAGGTAAATACAATTGTAGAATACAGATAAATGTGTATTTTGTTTCCTTGGAACCCCAGGACAGTGTTTCCGGGGTGAATTTTACTTGCAGATCAAAATAGAAACTCTCTCCTCTAAAAATGCTCATTCTAGAAGGTCATACCGTTCTATGAAGAGTCACAAAGATGCAAAGGCAAGCATGAGGAGCTTTCTCGAGCTGGCTGTTATGAATGGGCTGATACTCTTTAGCTAAACATGCTGCAAGAAGGCAGTGAAGACAAGAAAGCCTGTTTCACGTATTGTGGAGCCTCATCCCATGGAGGCTTGATTTTAGGAAGCCGGCACCACAGGTGGTTCTTCTTGAAGAGATTGGTACTGCCTTTTGTGTGGAAGCAGCACAAGCTGTCGAGGTGCAAGGCAATCGGCAGATGGCCTTGACTCATGGTCTGTGGATGGCTCTACCACCTATGTGTTTTTTAACTTTGTATTTCAGAGTGCAGGGATTACACTCCATTACTGCTTGTCTCTACACTACCTTCTTCCCCTCATTGCTTCACAGTGCAGTCCTTGGTGACTGCGGACTCTCCTGAGGACTCTGAGAGCCTTTAGGGATTTGAAATGTTTGAATGATTTTCATAGGGACACTAAGTGTTTTTTTTTTTATCCTCACTTTCTCGGAATTGCACACTGAAATATCTAAGAGACCACATGATACAGCACACACATAAAACAGATGTAGATGTGAGTATCCAGCTGCAAACAGGAAGTCATACACAAGAGTTTCAACAGGGGAACAGATATTATACTTCAAAAATCACTTTGGTTTTGCTTTTAAGGATAACAATTATTTTTAAATTGAGTTATGCTATCATGTGATTTGGCTCATTTTTTTAACGTCTAGAATGCCTCATCTTTAATGAAACAAATATTAAGGCATATCACTCAAATAAATTTGTTTCCTGAATTAGAACATGTAAACTTGACATCCTTTATGTCTAAAGGGGTGCCCTATTGTTTATTATACTACAGATATTTTAAAAGTCAATGTCAATATGAATTCTAGTGCAGATACACAGACAAACTTCAGTGTAAGATTCTTTTTTTGATGAGGTGATACTCATGTCTCTTTCACAAGACCTGCTCTATGTTCAGGTCTAAGAAAACATACTTACCCCCTGAAAGGAGGGCGGGCTTGCTCTTGACGTTTGGGCTGGAATGGGGGAATTTGTTGCTGAATGACATGAAAAGATGTGCTGTGAAATCGTCAGGGAGTTCTGCTTCCAGGAAGGTTTTCATGAACAGCTTGAAGCCTTCAAAATCTATGGTCTGAAAAACAAGTTTAAATCTGTGATGTCAGACCCAGTGAGATAGCAAGACCATGTTCAAGTCATGAGCAACAGAAATGACCTGAACTGTTTACTATCTAAGTATTGTTATCCGAGTCTTGGTGGTTCTATGCTATCATTGGCAGCGGCAGTTATGTGTCTCCCCTTTGATAGTGTAGAGCAAAGATAACACAGTTTCTATTTAGATGTTTCTATCTTCACGGCAGCCATGTGACATCAAATTTTACCCTTTGAAGTTTTCTTTCCTCCACATCCACTGGGTCTGTTATTTCCAAACTCACAGATTTGTGTTGAGTAGCTCAGATATTTAGTGTGAACAAGTTAATAATGGAGTCACACACAGAATGACGCAACTGTTCCCCTTTCTTCATGATAATGGTGATTATTTAAAAGTGATCAGCAAGCATTTCAAATCAAAACCAATATCAGTTGACTAAACAGTCCATAACTTTACAAACAAACTTCTCATGGAGCATATTGTAAAGTCTTTCACCCTTCTCGAATCCCTATTCATCGGAAAGCAGTCATTTCAGAGCAAGAGCCCCAAGTCCACTTGAAAAGCTACTGAAGGAAGCTAGTCTCTCACTTCAAGCTTCATATGGACTACACAAAGGTCCCTAGTGAAAATGCCTTCTCGTAGCAAAGGACAACAGGTAAGATGGATGCTGCAGAGCAACTGCGACAACTGGGGGCCCTCGGGACAAAAGCATGTAGCTAATACTCCTTTGAAAAACGTGTTAAAGGCGTGTTTTCAAGAGACAGGTACAGTTGGAGAACAAGGAAAGACTTAGGGAATTGCACTAATCAGCTGAGAAGCCTAAAGACTTACAGAGAAGAAGCCAGAATAAAACCAGGTCAGCAAGGAGCAACAGCAGGGGAAGATCAGCCTCCCAGAGCCAGCCATGGTGGGACTTTCCCTCACCAAAGTGAGTTAGGACACTGAGATGAAACTAAAAGTCAGGAAAACCTGGTGGTTGATTGTTCTTCATTTCTCTAAACTATTTCTTTTTAAATGGAAAACTTCCCATCTTGTTTTTCTGGTAATATCTTGAGAAAAGTGAGAGAGAATACATACCTCCTATTTTGTCATTCATTATGAGCATAGTGATGTCATGTTATTATTTTTGGTAAACTTAAACTGTTACCTTTTTAAGGCATCACCAAAAACATAAAACTTTCAAGTATGGACAATGACTCGAATAAGTTATGTGTGTGTGCATATATTATTTGTGTTTTTTATTGAATGTAATATCAAGTAATTAAAATCATCTTTTACCTTTGTTATTGGTAATTTATTTCTTCATAAAATTATGTATGATATCAATACCTTACAGTTATTTTCTGAAGAAAACCTTAGATATATTCATTGTAATGTAGAGCTCAATAAAGTCAATAAAATAAAAAAACCCACATATATTAAAAATAACATTTTAAAATGAAGTTTTAAAAAATAAATTAAAATAAAAAATCATAAAAACTTTAAATAAAAGGTAGTTATATCTTGGAAATACATGGGTTATTTTGCATATTAATTTGTCTATTTGTTGGCTCAAAAATTATAAAATTCACTGCCTCCTCCTAAATCAAAACTTCGCTTTTTCATTTGGTTCTGTAATCAAACAAGACTTTCAAATTACTGAGTTCAGAGAGTAAAATTTCTCAAAATATCTCACTTCTTTAATTTAAATTTTATTTAATTTAATTAACTTTTTCATATATTTTACATACTGACCATTGTTTCCCCTCCCTTCCTCCTTCCCTTCCCCTGAGTCCCATCTATCCCTCTCCCCATCCTCTCCCCCTCTGTTTCCATTCAGGAAGGGGCAGGTCTCCCATGAGCTTGAACAAAGCAGGGCACATCAAGTTGAGGTAGGACCAAGCTTCTTGTCATGGAGAGAGGTTAGGTGAGGTCATCCAGCACGGAGAACAAGTTCCCAAAAACCAGCAAGGTGTCAGAGAAAGATTCCCATCTCACTGCTAGGAGCCTCATCAACATATCTCACGTTTTAAAAGAAGACCGTTGCAGACTGAAGAATAGAGAGTTCTGTTCTTCAGTGAATTCTGGAGATGATGGCATAAGATCTACAGTTAAGGAGTTTATGGAAGAGGCGAAGGTGTATCCTGTCACCCTCACGATACAGTTTCCTGTCACCCTCACGATACACTGTTTCCTGTCACCCTCAGGGTCCACTGTTTCCTGTCACCCTCACGATACACTGTTTCCTGTCACCCTCACAGTATACTTGGGGGCAAATCTCTACTGAACCACTGATGTTATATATGGCATAACATTGTGAAACCCAAGCGATTTTATAGACAAAAATTATCTGATTCAATGTTACCAATTACCAGTCATGAAGTAAATATTTTCCATTGTTTTCTGAGTTACTTATAATATTTTTTATAAAACATTTTCAAATATCATCTAAAATCATGCTTAAATCATAAGATTTCAATAATAAGTATATGATATACTTAATTTACATAATTTTGCAGCATCTAATAGTGGGGAAATTTCTAATTTCTATGTGAGTTCTACTGCTGTCATTAGTTTTGGAAAATTCAAACTTTTCAAAAGTATCAGTACATTTATAATGTACATCAATGTACATTAATGGAAACATGAATGGAACAAATAGCATGGGCCTTGAATATTTAAAGTTGACTATTTATCCTAACACACATGAGGCTTAATTTTTAAAATTCTTTTTAACATTTTTATTTTATGAAGCAGTCATGGACTAATTAGAGCAACCACAGAAAATCTCTAAAAAACACAGACTTCTCGGATGCTGCTGCCAAGTTGGTATGAATTCAAAACACACCCATTTTGTTCATCATTATATTTGACCATGTGGATTCTTTGCTCACAAAGTCCCTATAACATTACAGGCTTAAGGGACTGCTAATTCTATATAACAGAAATATGTTATGTACATGACATGTCTTTTATATTGATGGAATCCTCACAAAATAAAGAGGTAAGTGCTAACTTTGCTAAAAGACAAACAAGCTTTTTAAAGTGCATGAAATTGCTTGCTATCAATGCTTCTAGTTAGCACCATGAACCTGAAAGATTTACCAACTTCAACGAGAAGAATAAACTTTCATGAACTTATTTTCAGCGTTTGCACATCCTGCAAGATGCTTGGCAATCTTTTATATTTATTTATTATTTATTCATTAATTATTATCATCATTTTTCTTTACAAAGTGTTGCCGGTATCCAAGGCGATCGTGAAACTAACTATGTAGTTGAAAGCCTTGAACTTCTGATCTTCCCATTCCCGCCTCCCTAATGCTAGGATTACTAATCTCTTCTATCTGCTTTGCAACCAGTATTTATGATAAAAAACCAATAGGTACATGTAAATAAGCCTGAGGTTTCAAAAGTAAGTGATATAAATGAAAAAGTATAAAAATAACAGTGAGTGAGTGCTCAATTGCACACTTTGAAGATGCCTGTGACTGTTTTGTTTCGTGTGCCCTACTGTGTTGGAGTGTGGACACGTCATACACTCTTAACTCTGCGGACTGTTTCAGCATGGCTGCATTGCCATCACACACAGGGTCAGTGACTGGTGTCTGCTCTTCCACACAAGACAGTTGGGCATGCTACCTTTAGAAATATATTTACAAGTGAAAACTTTACCTCATTCATTGAAAAAATACTATTTATACTTTTCTATAACTATTAAACTTACCTAAATTTTCTTTTAAAAAGTTTATATAATACAGCCCTTCCCACCAAAATACTTAGATGAACTTTCTGCTAGCGTCTTCAGTGGTTTTCTAAAAGTGCTATTCCTAGTGAAGGTAACATAAAATTAAAAATCAGACAAAATTCCAAAATAATCAGTGTTTCAAGGCAGCATTAAAAAATATATTTTGAAAATGAGCCAATAGGTCATTTAAATATTCCTAAGGCATTATTTACCCTAACAGGGCTTGTAGCTCCTGTCTAATGAGTGTCGTTAAAGGAATGCCAGGTGAAGCGTTAGCTTTTAGACGATTTAAAATCTACACATGAACTTGGCTCTTACTATTAGTGTAAGAAAAGTTACAAAGTCATCCCAAATCCATTCAAGCTTGCTTTTAGATCTCATTGTTGATAAAGTAACTAGCACAATTAATACAATTTTGTTTTCTAAATTACACATACCCATCTGCAACTTATTTCTCTTGTTTCAATAGCATTTATGAGGATTTTTATAGCTACTAAGCTTGCCACATCTTGATACATGGGCATAGCAGATGGTACGTTCTCAAATTTTCAATGCTTCCAGAGGTCATAAGATAGTGAATCTTAGTAAATGCAGAACCTTCATTCTGAGAGTAAAAATTAGAAATCCCCAAGAAGTTGTTCATATCGATTTAATTACATTGAGATATAAATAGTCAGTCTCATAAGTGCCTATATAAATACCATCTCAAGATTCTGCGTCAAAATTCTTTCTTTTACTAGATAAATTCTTCTAGTATCTGGCATTAAAACCTGAGCCCATGTATCAAGATGAGATTCAAATATTCTAAGGATAAATCAACCATATTAAGTGAAGCAGACAGAGTGGAGCAGACAGTACATTATCCAGTCTGCTGCTGTGTATTCAAAGCTCCAACCTGGCTTCAGGGCAACTCTATTGATGCTGGTGAGGAAAAGGGGCAGAAGTGTGGAGTCAAAGTCCGCTTGTGTTCCTGGCATACAGACTGACCTGGCTCCTGGCAGGTGTGGGTGATGGAGCAATTGCAAGGGATCGATACTGCCGTCTCAGTACCGCATGAGGGAATGTCCTGGCTGGGAAGCACATAGCATGTCTTCTGGTTCTATTAGCATGCATAAATAGACAAGGCTGCATGTCAGAAAGGAGGATAATATTATATTTTGTTTAAATTGAATGTAAAGAAACAAATCTTTGAGAAATTTAAGAATGCCTTGTTGGTTGGGGTTAAAGAAGTTAGACATCCTCGCATACAGCTTTGGTGTGTGATTGAGGAGTTCTGAGTAAAATGATGCTGTTCCCAAAGTCTTTCTACTGAGTTGGGAATACTTGGAGTGCTCAAAGAAGTACAGAGATTCTGTGCTCTTCACTGCGTGACTAACAGAGCTTTGTTTTCAGAATTGAATTCACTGCCACAAAATTGAAGCAATGGATTGCTTATCTTTCTTCCGGGAAGGAAATATCAGTAGCCCTTTAACTCTGTTTCCTTTACAAAGTTAGCACAGAATTGTAGACAAAATGAAACATAATATAAAATATAATCCTTACCATTATATTTAGATTCAGTTTTCAAATTATACACTGTAAACTAATAAACTAACTAAATTTTAAATAAATTAACTTACCTGAAGCTGATATGTTTGGTTATACAGTATTAGAAAATTAAACCCCAGAGTCTCTAAAACCATGATCCACACTTTGAACACGTTTTCCTCCTGCCAAAGTATCAGATCCCTACTAGTGATATTAATTGGGAAAGTTTCTATTTTTCAGGTATAACTTTATGTATTGTAGATGATCCAGTATACTCTGAGGGCCTAGTTAGTATAGAGGTAGAGATTAGTGGCATGGGCAAGGAATCCATAGTTCAAATAAGAAGACAGATTTCAATAGAAAAGAAAATGTCTTACTTGGTTAAGAATATCTTGTTTCTGTGCATGCGAGAAAAGAAAAAATACACGAGTTAATGTAAGAGAATTTTTACCCATTATCTCATTTTGCTGATATTTTCACTAAAAGTTAAAGATTATGTATTGATTTTAAAATGGTCCCTGTGTAAATGAGTCTCAAAGGGTTGTTGCGAGACAATAACATCAACATAAATAACACTGGAAAAGTGTCAGGAAAACAAATCATGAGCCCAACCCCAGAAACACTAAGAAGCATCCAGAACAAAGAGGAGGCAGGCAACAATCCATGCTTTAAGTAGGCCTCTCTAAGTCTGAAGTAACAAAAAATTGAGCTAGGCCAGTCTTTATGTGTGGCCATAGTTCCTCTTGAAGTGAATCAAATATAATGAATAAAACAAATTATAATTAAAACCTTCCAGAGAGGGTGATAAAGATATGTATATAACAATATATTAGAGTTTACTTATTCCTCTCTTACAGTGTTTCTTTTCATTAGTAAAACATATAAACTTAAATTCCATGCCTTAAAAGACTGAAATATTTTGTAATCAAATTTGACAGCTAAGAAAAACCAAACAAAAAAATCAAACATGCAAAAACAAGCTGAATTTTCTCATATACCAACGTTCACTATTTTCATGAGAAGCATCATCATTGTACCTTGCTGAACATAAATTTATTTTAAAAACATTACTTTTATTAATTTAAGAATATCAAGACTTTTAATATTTTAATTTTTAGAGAATATTTAAAACTTTTATTTAAATTTTTCCCTACATAATTTTTATAGAAATGATTATCAAATTATTTTAAATATAAAAATTAATTGTAATTGATCTGTCCATATCTTTTGTCTAGCATTTATTCACTATTAAAATAATTCTAAATAGTTCACATTTTTTGGATAAAGGTTTCCAATATAAACTTTTATATTAAAAATTCTAGCTAACTATAACAAAAAATGAATTTTAATAATTTCATTTACAGAAGTAAGTGAAGCTCAAGGGCTTTTTGCTTTGCCTTCAATCTAAAAATACATTTCATGGGAGTATTGAAAATTATACTTATTTTAAAAGAAGGGATCTATTATCCGTTCGAACACTAGGCTTTGTTAAACACCTTCCTATTTTTCTTATACAAATTAACACTTATAAATAGTTAATCATGCTAGATAACTTTGAAGCAATCTGACCAGCCAAGACAGAGTAATAACTTCCACTGTGATTAGGGACTAGGAATTGTTTATAGTGTTGGTTTAATATTTAATAAAACAGATGAAAGCTCTAGGAAAAAATCTTGAGTGGTTTCCTTGTCAAAGACAGGTATTACTAATTATTTTCTAGTGGCTTTCATAAAACACAGAACTCCTCTTAAAGTGTAATATTAACTTTAATTTTTTTCTTCTTAAAGGGAAGTTCTTATTAATATTTAGTATAGAGAGTAGCTTTATTCTTCTTACTCTTAATTTAGAGTTGTTACTGGGTCATAATGAAAACTACCTTTCTGTCTTTCAACTATTATTATCTTAATGCATTAAAAAATTTGCATATTTACAGAGGAGTAGCACATTATTGAAAAGTCTGATATTATTTGTATTTAGTAACACATCTGGTAATTACTCCTCTAAATCCTGTGGTGACCTTTAGTCATCCTGAAAGCCATAATAGTCACAAAGAGAGCTTTGGAGAAATTTATACAAGAAATCCCTAAGAGTAAAGGACTAAAGTGCAAATAATATCGCTATATACAAGTTCTAAGTGAATTGATGACCAGGTACTATGTTCAGAGAGGCTAAATATTTCAAGTATATACACAAGAATGTGTGTTTTCAGGGATCACTGGACCAATGACTATTAATGACATTTATAGTTTGACAGCAAATCAGTCTTCTTCCCTTCCCCTTATCTATTTTCTTGGACTTTGAGATTTACTCTTTTATATATCCATCCATAAATTTTATCTTGCTTACTCTGCAACATTAAAAAACATATATGCCAGGGAAACACAAGCCACACCTGTGTTTTTCCTTAGCACAGAACAGACGAAATGGCATCGAAACCACTGACAGTCTCCATCGTTAGAAATCACATTTTTTAAGAGAAGAAAGTAAGCCTGGGTTACATTTGAAATGTAGAGGTAAGTGTCATAATTTCAAGGAAACAAGAAAACATGAAGTGAAGGTATATGTGGTGATGCATGTGTGCATTCTTTACATGTGGATAACTGGGGTAAGAGTTTGCAAGTTCGAGAACACGAGCTACATGGTGAAGTACAGATGGGAATTATAAAACTTTGTGAAAATTCTGAGGTTGTAATTCAGACATTGGACTACATATTCCACAGAAGAAAGATCTTGAAAGATAAGTAGGAATTATGTTCTTGTATATATGCAAAACCAAAAAGTCATGTTTCAGTATGCAAACAAATCTATACTGATGACATAGTTCAACATTTTTTTTGCAAAGATCTGTTTGTTTTATTCTCCTATAGTCAAATCTCAGTTGGTGAGACAACAAATGATCTAAAAGTAATTTTGATCAGACCATCAAAATACAACATTTCAGCTGATATAATTGGAGAATTACTTAACATATAATTTGGAGATAAACTCTATAAAACATGGCATTTAAAATGAATTGATGGATCAGGAAAATTCTTATAAACAAAAAACATAGAGGATAAAAGGGAATTTGAATTGTCCTTTGGATGGCTCCATAAGACATCAGGGTCGCATCCACCTCATGAGTGTTCTTTTAGGATCATTTCCTGTCAGGGATTGCTCCCTGCCCCTTCATGTCTGTCTTGGATTAAAAGCTTCAGGTCATAGGAAGAGAAACAAGAGTATCTTTCTTTCTTCTATATTCCTGTTTTCTAAATTCTAGAAAAAGCCTCAATATATTTAATGATATACATTTTTCAAGCACACACACACTAAAAGTATTTTCATTAATAAATGTATAAAAATATACTATATTTAATGGACTTTCCAGAATACCAATTTATTATGGACTTTATTGTTTGGAATGTGCTAAATGGTTTATGGTATGTGAGATATATACATGTAAGTGTATATATGTATATATATAAATATATATACAGAAGCATATGTATGTGTGCATTTATAAAAACACACATATACATATTTGTCTAGAATTTTCCGTGAAGAAAATTCACCCAGCAAGCACACCAATTAAACTGATAAAGAAAAAAAAGAAGCTTTACCCCTTCAGGATTATACTTGGCAAGCACGCCATTACCATGGAATTCTTCAAGCACATCCTTTAATTTCTTCGTAGAATCTACAATGACAAGAAGGAAAAAACAAAACAACATTTACATAAGTCGAATATGGATTTTGTAGTTCACTTCAGAAACAAAGATATAGGATATAAATAATCATCAATGGAAACTCAGTTTTAAAATCAACACATGAAATGTCTTTTGATTGGATGGGGAAGCTGAGGAAGTAACCCGGGTCCCTGCACAAACTAGACAAGCATTCTATCATGGTAATACATCCCCAGTGTCAAAGTCCATGCAGGCACCAAAGATAATGGAGGATGTCATGAAAGGAACAAAAATAATATTTTCTTTGGTTGAGTATATTCTTCGAGATTCAGGTCAACATCTCTCTATTATATATGAGTAAGTAGCAGATAAGTGAAGAGATTTTTGTTTCCTTGCTGTATTTTGATCATGTGCTATCTTATTAAATATAATAAACCTACAAACTGCAGCCTACAGCTCTCATATCACTGCTGTAGATTATGTCATCTCTCAACTGCTGTAAAAAAATATTCTATGCCCATATGACATTTTGACCAGCAAATATTCATTTGATTTTTTTCTGGGTTTGAATTAATCTAAATAATGCTGTTGTGAACACTCAAATGAATCAGGCTTTGTGTGACCAAAACTAATAATCCATTTGAGCCTTTCACAACGAGAAGTGATAAATAACCCTGTATTAAATACTTTCAGACGCTGATAAATAATGTTATTAAATTTTCTCCCATACAACCCTCTCATAAATTATGATTTCTGATCCAGCCATTAGAAATTTATTATTCACTTAAGTTGGAGAAGCATAACAGAAGAAAAAGAAAAACTTCATAAATGTTCCATGTCATTTATAAAATAGAGAGTAAAAAATATGAATTTGGAATGTGGGAAATAGAATTTTCAGGGTTTTTTTTGTTATGGAAGAGAACATGAGTAATTGTTTTCTAGCATTTTAGTATACCCCTCCTCATTCTTTCCTGAGACTTGATGACCATGAACTGCTAACAATTAGAGACGATATGTTTTTACTTAAGAATACAAACACCTTCCATAAGTCTTTGACACATCCTGTTAGGGGCCATGAGGCGCTCTGCATATGTTTGGTTTCTCCTGAAATGTGCGGCTTCCTTCCTTTATGCTGTAACTGATGTGGGTTTGTGTGCTGGGGACAGAAGTCAGAGTGTGCAGTGCAGCCCTTTTGCAGTTTCTCTGCTTTCCATCACGATCTGCAGCCAGCACAGCCTCTCAGGCCACGACACTCCCATCAGCATGAGCAGGAACTATGACATCTTTGATTCCTCTTTCTCCTCTCCAGCCCCTTCCCAATTAACCTGCTTTCTCTCTGTGTGGATTTGCCTGTTCTGAGCATGTCTGGGGAGAGGGGAATGGCATCTCATCATACGCTGCTTCTCCGTCTGGTTTCAATCCACTATCTTAGTGTCTTCAGGCTCTGTCCATGCGCAGCACATTCCTTTCTTCACCTGGCTACTCCTCCTCTGTGCATTGACTTTTTAAATCAGCAAATGCACACGTTTCACTTGTTAATCATTTCCACTAATGTGAAAAAATGCTGCAACACAAAACATGTTAGCTTTAGAGAAACCATGTTTCAATTCCCTTTGGTAAAAGAAGACTTGCTCAGTCATTCCATGTCTGACAATTTGAGAAACGGACTTGAGGATTTTCACAATAGCAGTACCATTGTATAGTCTCACAGCAATAAGTAAAGGGTGTAATCACCAAGCATCTATTTAGATTCAACACTTGTTATTTTCAAATCTCACTTTCCTAATCATTTGTGATTGGGCAATATTTTCTTATGTATCTATTTAGTCATTTGCAAATGAATGAATGATGTGCATATTTTCATGTGCACATGTGTCTGTTTGCCTCTGTGGGACTGTTTGTGTGTAGAGAGATACAAAAAAATGGGCAGGTACACATGTCATTCCTCAGGAGTCATCCACCTTGTTCTTGGCTTGAAGCTTGCTAAGTTGTTTAGGCTGTCTGCATTCCCCAGCGATGCTTCTGTCTTTGCTTTCCCAGTATAATTGGACTTGTCTTTGGACTGCTAGCTCACAAATAATGACACAGAGACTTATTATTAATCACAGAAGCTCAGCCTTAGGCTTGTCCCACTAGCTCTTATAACAAATTAACCCATATTTGTATTAATCTACATTCTACCATATGGCTTTTACCTCTCTCCCCTTCTGTGTATCCTACCCATTCTGTGTCTCAGTGGCATCTTGCATGCCTCTGCTCATCTTGTACTTTCTCTCTCTCTGCCTGGAAGTCCTGCCTGTAGTTACTATTTAGTTATTGGCCTTTTAACTCTTTATTAAAACACTAACAGCATTATATCTTCACATAATCTACAAATATCCCACAACACCCCTGATATTATAATCCCCCCAATGCCCACTAATGGACCTTTTCTTGTTTACTTAATTTTAATACTAAGGCTCAGAACTGAGCAAAGATTCTCATATTTGCAAGTACTTTAACAACTGAGCAACCTTGTGAGTCTTTGATCACTTACATATTTATGATAGAAATATCTATTTAAGTCTTTTGACGCTTATAACTGGGTTGCTTGAATATTTGCTGTTAAAGTCCTCTGGGGATGTTTTTTNGTGAATGTACAGATGACAGACCAATGGGCAGATCCACGGGAACTATATACATATTTACACATCCATATGGAGCAAACTATCTTGCAGAACTGCAGGAAAACTTGTCTTTTGGAAAAGTCACTGTCATATCTGTAGAATCCTTGTGAAGCCATGATTCTTCCCCTTGGAAAGGGATTCATTCACAGAAAACCTCAACAGTGTAACTTCTACACAGCCATGGAGTGACCTTGCTCCATTCCCCCATACCATGAGGGCTTAGATTGATAACATTCATTCTTTGTTCTAACAGTCAAATTTACATAGAGTCAGTCCCACAAAATTATCCGCTAATAGATCACATAGAAATTTCTACAGAAGACAGGCACTGAGCAGGAAAGTAGCATGCCCTACCTTTGCTAACGAACAAATCTGGGCGTCCCTAAAGCTGGTCATCACAAAAGAGATTAGATGAGGAGAGTGGCTGAATCTAGGATTCAGAGCCTTTAGTAACTTTATCTAATGGTTTAGAATGTCAGGTACTTCATCTTGAATACTGGCTCTTTCCTGGGTCAGGTCACCTGATCCAGAGTACTGCTTTGTCAGGTTCTACCTGACCTTTCTTCGTGTGATTTTGATACGCATATTCTCATTGTCCTTGCCTGTGGAATTTTCCAACTATATCTGTGAAAACTGGAAACCTTGTGGAAATCAGCACTTACTCCTTCTCTTTTTCTTCTTCTTCCTCTACTCTATGCCCATCTATTTTTACTTTTCCCCTCGCACAAAAAATAAAGAACATGCAGAGGTAATGTATTTGAGTTAATTTTTTACCCTCAAATCCTTGCCTGCCTTAGACATCCAATTTTGAGCCCTGAGGGGGTACTTAGGCTGGTACTCAAGACCCCCCGATAGTGTCTATTTGCTTGAATTCTGTACATCTACCTGAGTTTTTCTTTCGGTAAGTATCTTACTAGCATTCTCTGTCTGTGATCAGATTTGATTTGCTGTCATCTCAGACACTGATATACAAATTGTTAGGAAAGAAATATGAATTTACCTTTTATGCACAGTTTTCAATTTTATTATAAACTTAAAGTTATGAAATTAAATAAACAGATTTATATGAGAGTAAGGAGTCATAAGACTGGTGTGGGTCTTGCCTGCAAGCTTAACTTTCAGTACCTATCAGTACCATTAAGAACTAGCAAAGCTAGAATTACTTTCTATGAACTCGGTCTTAACTTTGCAGAAATGACGTTGATTGCTTCAACATGTATCTTGTCAGAAACATATGCTAGTACAGAGATTAGATTATATATTTTTACAAACCTTATTCCAAATTCATCCTTTGTGAATGATAAGGAGATACAATCAGTGGACAAATCTTTTTACTTCTTGCTCATAAAGGCAGATGCACAACAGGCTGTGCCGTCAGCGAGGCACGTACCTGTATTGAAGCTCTCGTTCTGAAATATCGTTCTTTGTGAGATTGCAGGTTTTTTTTGATCATCAATTAAGTAACACATTGAGCAATAATTTATAAATGTTGTTCAAATTACATGTGTCAGATTTTAATAACTTGACATTCTGTTTACATTATGTCATTCCTAATAGGGAGGAGGTGGGATACATTAAAAGCTGAACTATTAATGCATGCTATTTTGTTTTCTCAAAACAGCCACAAGTACAATACTAGCTCTGGGCAATAGAAGAAAAGAATTCATATTAGGAAAACCTGCCTCCTAATAAGCCCCCACCTTTGCTAATTTTCAAACTCTAGTATAAGTGTCTTGGCATGAAGATCACCTGTGACCTTAGCTTGACCTTACAATCTAGTTTGGAACTTAAACTTTATTTTTTTTCTTGCTCTTAGACTCAGTTTTTCCAAGATTAAAACTGCGCTTGTCCACAGAGTCTTCTACACATTGAAACTTACCATGAGTTAGAACAAATCCTCCACACCTTGAAAACTTTCACCAACACCATTTAGTTAACTATCTAGATACATGCTTGTGTTCTCTTTACAGGCTGTACAGTGTGGACTGTTGCGTATTATAAAATAATCACACTGTGGTTGTTATTTAATTGAGCTATTTCTGAATGTCTTTCTATGAGATCTCATGAGGAACGCGCCTTTCTTTTTGTTAACGCCAACTCTAGCTTTTGTTGTATATAACAACAGCAACAAAGACACAAAACATTGGGTCAACAGAGACAGAAATTTCTTCCTCATAATGCTGAATTAGGGAAGGTGTTATTTTTTGTTATTGTTTTGTTTTTTGTTTGTTTGTTTGCCAACAACTTGTTTAGCTTACAAGCTCTTTGCAAATACATATATGTGTATAATCACATTATATAATATATATAATAATTATATAATATATATAATGATGTTTTTATTTTCAGGTTTGTGTTTTTGTGAGATTCCAGTCCGTAAAAAACATTATTTCCCTGAGTCTATAAAATGAGTTTCTTGTGCTTTATTTCTTGGCTGTTTTCTTTTGTTTGTTCTGTTCGGTCCCAATTTGTCTGTTTTTGTTTTATCTTATGTTGTTTTAGTGTTCCTTAGATGCCTGTTTCTTTTCTAAGGATAGACAGAAAGGCTATGGATCTGTATGGCAGGAGAGGTAGGGGGGAAATGGGAGCAGTTGGGGGAGGGTAAGCTGGAATCAGAATACATTGTGTAAAAAAATATTTTCTTTTACTAAATCGAAATAAAATGACATCCTTCCACACCCCACCCCTCAACCCCACCCCCATCATCTTTGGAGTTAATTTTTTTTTATCAGAAAGAATTTGTATTGCTGCAAAATGAAAGAATACGGGTGACTATATAGTTCAATAAGTCTAGAAAACTTAACAGTAAAGAACTGATCAAGTTATAGTTTCCCACATAAATAATAATTGATGTAGTTTTTCATCATGAGACATTGGAGGAACATTCTCCCTGTCTTTTTGCCTTATTTGACTTTTTTTTTTGTATTTTCCTTTTTGTATTTTCCTTCTCTCGCTTTATTAACCATAGTTTTTCTTTTCTCATATGATATAATCTGAATAAGTTTCCCCTCCTCTAACGATTCCTGTTCCCTTCTATCTCCTTTCCAATGTAGACACATTCCTTTTCTGTCTCTCATTAGAAAAGGACCAGCTTCTAACAGATAAAAACAAAACATAAAATATGATACAATAAAACAAAACCCATCATATTGAAGTTGGGACAACACAACAAAACAGAAAAATAAAAAAGCTGCAAGAGAATTCATAAGAGTCAGAGACCCACGCATTTACACTCAGGAATCCCATACAAGTGCTAACTGGGAGCTCTCATAGATATGCAGAGGACCTGGTACAGATGCTTATAGCCTTGCTTCTACTGCTACATTCTCTAGGAGTTCAAATGAGCTTTGCTCGGTTGTTTTAGGGGAGCTTTGTTCTCCTGATGTCCTACATTCCCTCCATCTCCCCTACTCTTTCTGACTTCTGTTCCATGGGTTCCCTGAGCCCTGCTGGGAGAGATTTGATGGAGACATTGCATTTAGAGCTCTGTATCCCAAGATCTCTCTTTTTGCATGTCTAAATGTGCATCTCTCTATTTATTTCCCTCTGCTGCTATAGGAAGCCTCTCTGATGATGGCTGAATAAGGTGCTGCAGATTAACACAGGAAACTGTTTTCTTGTTACTTTTCTTTTATACATGAGTATTATTAATTTTTGCTCTAGGTCTCTGAGCTATTTAGACTCATAAAGTGTCACATATGGTGAAATGTGCCTTAAGTCAAATCAGATAGCTATTGGGAGGTTACTCCCATGGGTAACCCATGGTCACTTCCTACCATTGTCCTAGCAAATTTCTAGGTCTTCAATTTGATTCCATTGATCAACATGTCTGTTTTTATGCCAATATCATGCTGTTTTTCTTAACTGTAGCTTTCTAGTACAATTGAAGTCAGCAATGGTGAGACCACCAGCTGTTATTTTATCGTTCAGGATTTATTTAGCTATCCTTTTTTTCCCTTTTTTCTCTGTTTGTGTGCGTGTGTGTGTTTCTATATGAAGCTGAACACTGCTTTTAAAGTATGTGAAGGTGGGGGATTTTGATGGAGACTTCCGTGAATCTGTAAATTGCTTATTGTAGGATTCTTTTTTACTAAAAAGTAACTTTTCAATGAGAAAAAACTAAAATATGTGTGTTATGTGTATGCATATATAACATATGCATAATCAATATTTGTATTCATGTACATTTGTGGGGAGGGTCACAAGCATGTGTGTGTATATCTGTGTGCTTGCATATTTGTGAAGACTTGGAGTTGAGATCGTCTCCTTTTACATTGCTTTCCTCCTTAGATATTGAGTAAGAGTCTCTCACTTGTCTCCAGTGTTCACCAATGTGGCTAGTCCAGTTGGCCACTTTGTCCTTTGGGTTCTCCTTCTCTGGAATATAAGAGGATTGCCACACCCACCTGGACGTTTCTTGTGTATGTGTGTGTGTGTGTCCACGCATGTGTCAAGGGCAGTGGTTTTATCTGTTAGATAGTAGACACAGCTGTCATAAGAAGAGGATAGTATATTCAACTATTAATAATAAGTTTACATAACATTTTAAATGCATTTGTAGTTTTCATGAATAACGTATAATTAATAGACTACATTAGTAGCCTAGTCTTCTTTTATCAATGGATACCATGCTATGGTTCCCATATTTACTAAGGTTTTGGGTACTGATAAACAAGAGAAAATTATTACTTTGTCTTTATGCTTTTGTTAAGAGTAGTATCTGGTGCAGAACAATAAACATGCTCCTTATTATCATCTTTGCTGTCAGTCTTGCAATGACCTCTGCAATTTAGTTCTTTCATAACCAGAATTACAGATTATCACCAAGTTTCTTCAGCATTATTTTACTTTTCATCTAGTTGCCTTCAGCTTCTTTTCTGAACAAAGAAAAAGAATGTAATATAAACTGTTCTAAAATAATATTTAACATACCAATTTAAAGTCTTTTGTTGTTGCAAATTCACTTCTGTGGGCAATAGAATTAAGTGCAGTCATTACATGTGTTAAATCAAAACATTTAGTGAAGTAGAATTATGAGTTACTGTTTTGAATCCCTACATTATTAAAAAAATAAGCCCACACTGGTTCAGAGGATGACAGTTTTGTTTTTTTAAAAGTTCTTATGTGGGCTGCAAAACGTTTAGTGAGACATCAGACATTCTGGCAACAGTGTTGCATACTCCAGTCACGCTGCTAATAACATCCTGTTTTAGAACAATGCAAAATGCTCAAGTTTGAAGTTAGTTTCTGAACACAATTTTCAGCTTTCTGTACATGTAGAAACATTGACACAATCTTTGGTGGAAACCAAAGTCTATTGATTCTGGGAAAAAAAAACATAATTTGTGGTCAGGAAAATGGTTCAGTAAAAAGAGTACATGATGTGCACAGAGAAGAACCTGGGTTCAAATCGTCAGTACCCACATAAAGTTTTTAGTGTGGCTGAACATACTGAAGTGTGTGTGTGTGTGTGTGTGTGTGTGTGTGTGTGTGTGGTGTGTTTCTCTGCATTTATATCATGGTACGTGTATGGTCTGAAGACACCTTGTGGGGTCAGTTGTCTCTTCCTAAAATGTGAGACCCAGGAACTAAGCTCAGGGTTTCTGCCTTGACACAAGGGTGTTAATTTCTGAAACATGCTCCTGGATCCACACACATATTTTTAAAGAACTTAAAATTTCAAAATATTGACCCAAATACTGACTCTGTGTAATATACACAATATTCCTAAATTGTCATATGTTATTTGAGTTCCCTGAAAAGACGACTGGAAATTGAGCTGCGTTTTCTCCCTTTTCAAACCCTAAAGTGTTTGTTTCAATGAGTCCTCCCAGGTACACTGTTGTCTTGAGAAATGATACTCCCCTTAATCCTGTGCCCTAGAAGAGAGAACAGCAAATGACCCAAGAATAGGACATTGTGTTCTTGAGAAGTTCAACAGAAGTTACTACTATTTATTCCATGACATAAAAATGCCCACGATAGGGAAAGAGAAGCAGGAAGTCAGTCATGGCAAGCTCGGCCACGGGGACTCAGTTGTCAATCTACTTAACCACTATTGGCATTCATTCTTTTAATTCTTCTTTCTATATACTTAATAAATTATTCAACCAAACCAAAAGGACGGCTGTGAGAGATAGCTCTCATAATCATGCATGGCATGCCGAATGAAAGGCAAGAAGATCTGTCATTGAAATCTCCTGACTTACTATACCTTATCATCGTAACTCAGGAAGATGTAAAGGATTTAGGGTAAAAAGGGCTATAAAGTATTGCATATTTTAAATTATGTTTTTAATTTATATTGTGCCTAAATGTAATTATATATAATATTTATATATTTGTATTATATATTAAAGAGACTTATTCTTTGTCTTGTTCTTTGGATGACCAAGAGAATTGTTGTCTCACAAACTTACTTCTTGCCCTGTCCTGTCCTGCCCTCTGTCTCACTGTTGGGGACATTAGCAGGGACATCATCTTGCATCTGCAATGTTCAGAGATCATACTGAAATAAGAATTTACAGATGCTCTAAATAGTTCCTCCCTGGTGTTTTCTTGCCTACTTTTGGTTTCTCTCAATGCTTATTGCTTTATTTAAAGGGAAATTTTTGTTGAAGAACTTGAAAATTCTGATCTGTTTACTGTGTAAGCTGATCAAAGATAAAGGTAAAAATTCAGTTCTAAAAGGAACTTGACTTTTTGATATGTCAAATTCTCCAGTGGTGTAGTTGGAATCTTCTTGGGCTGCCAATCATCTCCCAAATAAAGACATGGAGGTATATTATCAACTATGAAGATACTTTAGCTTCGGCTTGTCCAAGAGTTATGCTTTAACTTAACTTAACCTGCTTCCATTTATCTACATTTGGCCTCAGGCCTTGTTACCTTTCTTTCATTCTATATGTCCTACTTTTCTGCTTCCTCCACATGTGTTTGGCTGGCCTTTGGCATCTCTCTGGCTTCTTCCTTTCTTCCTTCCTTCCTTTCTTTCTTTCTTTCTTTCTTTCTTTCTTTCTTTCTTTCTTTCTTTTTTTCTTTCTTCTATCCAAGCCTAAATTTCTCCTCCTATTTACTCTCCCTGAGGTATTAGACCAATTAGATACCTCAGGTAGGCAAGGTAAAACGACATAGGTAAACAAATGCATAAATATCTTTGCAAAGTTAAACAAATGTTCCACAACACAATGTATCAGAATTTCTGCTTTCCTCAGTATTAATATTTTTATTTCAGAAATAGATTCAGAATGATATTCCATATGTTAAAAAGTGATCGGCTTTGGTATAGCTGACTTAAAGGTTATGTTGTTTACATTATGCTTTGAATTCAACTATATCATGACACTCAATTCTGGTATTTTACCAAAAATTCAACAGGTAAGTTGACTGGAGGTGTACATTATACATATGCAGCATTCCTTAGCTCCTTCAAATATCCTGTGGGCATATCCTTAGAAGAGACACCTATACTGATGGTTTCATAAAATGGGATCTGTTCGAGTCTATCCTAATACTGGGCTGTTCTTTATAGCAACTAAAACCAAACTTTTTCAAAATATGTTATCACAAAAAAAAGTGCCAATCAAGTTGTTTATACCTGCATTTGTGGTTCTTGATGATGTGTCTCAGCTGTTTCCCATATGTCCATCTACAAGGACCAACAATGCCCCACTTTTCAAAAAAAACTTTTAAATACTTAAAAAGAAGAATGGGGGAAAAGGGGAGGAGGAAGAGAAGGGGGAGCAAAGAGGAGGAGTGAGGAAGGGGAAGAAAGAGAACTAAACATGATTAATCTTTCAGAGAGCTGGAGCTCAGAGATGTGGAATCAAGGCTTCAGTGGGACTGATTGATGCTGAGGCTGGTAAAGCACCCTTCCTCTTCCTTCCACACCTACAGGTGTCTGCCAGAGTTCTGACTGGATCCATCACCCCATTTCTGTCTGTTTTAACATTGTTTACATGGCTTTCTTTCTTTCCAAACTGTAGAATACTGACTGTTAGATTCAGTACTACCCTATCCCAAACACAAGATAAACTACTCTTGAGATGCCTTACGACGACTTTGCAATGCTCCCACTCTCCACAGCCCACCAAGTAAGAACGATGTCAGTTTATAGAGCATACGACTTGAAGGTCTCTTTGGCAAACTACTATTATGTCGGCAGATACTGGTTTTAGGTTAAAAATCTTGATTAAATGGTATGTATGTTCAACTAAAACCTATAAATGCATTTATCTGACAATCAAAAGATAAATTATATTTTTATGAGGGTTAGATTTTTAGTGTTATTTTAAGTCCTTTGAAAGACCCTTTAAGCACACATAAACATATAAACAAATAAAACATCCATCCCTGAAAAAAAAAGAACAAAAAAAAACCAACACTTATTACTAAAGGTCAACAGAAAAGGCATATAAAGCCCTTTAAACTGTGAATCATTTCCAAGAGAGACGAGAAAATAAAGCGCTTGGTAGCAAGACTTCAGACTGTGCTGTGGTTTTATGTGTCTTCTGACTACAGGGGATTTCCCCAGAAGACATTAACTCCTGACAAAATTCATTGTTTGATATACCACCACCATTTGACAGGATAAGTATCTGGTTGTAGTCCAGGAAAATCTTGGCTTCAGAATCAATACGGGAGCAAACCCATTATATCATACCTCACAATAAACACCCAGCCAAAGCCCATGTAAGAAACTTCCTTTCCACACTTACCACAATTCCAGTTGAAGGAAAAAGTGTAGAAGGAGACCACTAGTCAGTTCCCGCCAGCTTAGCCCGGAAATAATCACACAGTAACTATATTACATAAAACATTGGTTGGCCCATTAGCTCTAGCTTCTAATTGGTTAATGCTTACGTATTAATTTAACCCATTTCTATCAATCTGTGTATAGCCATGTGGTTGTGGCTTACCAGGTAAAGCTCCAGTGTCCCTCTCTGACAGCTACATGGCTTCTCTCTGACTTCATCCTTCTTTCGCCCAGCATTCAGCCAGTCCCCCCACCTAGCTCTGCTCCATTCCACCCTGCACTGCTATAGGCTCAAAGCAGATTTATTCATTAATGGTAATCACAGAGGGAAATTCCACATCAAAAAAGCTCTTGGAACATTGCTCGTTTTTGTGTATTCAGGGAATCTGAATGTATTCCAGAGAAATTTAGGATTTCTCATTACGAGATGACGGCCGAGTGATCTTCCCAGGGCACTACCCTGGGAAATATTGCCCACCTGATGATGTGCTGCAGATGTGAATGACTTTGCTCTAAGAGAGGATTAAACACATAACCCTGTAGCAGATAGGTACCATGTTTGATTAAGCCATAGCAAGGGTCAGGTCCTTTTAGGTGTTACTAACGACAAGGTTTTTATGAGCAGACGTACACTGTGGTGATATTTTGTTTGTGCTCTAACAAATAAAGCTTGTCTGAAGAACAGAGTATGGAGTTAGTCACGAGCTAACCACAAAGGTCAACCCGTGGTGGCACACAGCTTTAATCCCAGCTCCTGGGAGGGGGAAAATTACCTAGTTCTCTGTCGTGAAGCAGGACAAATATTTACTTTCAATGTCTGCCTTCACCAACTCTTTTCCAATCTCTCTTCATCTTCAACCTTCTGGTTGTCCCTATGAATCTTCATCTAGGATGTCTTCAAAATCTTAATAAGAACAAACCTGGCATTTTATGTAACTGTCTGTTGTCTTTATGTTTAAGAGTACCTGTTATACAATTTAGTGTTCATTTCTGTTTATAAATAATACATAATTTACAGTAAATACAGAACGGAATCACTGTGTACTTCATACCCATGCAATAATAGGCACGCAAAGTGCTAAATCATTAGACAGCTAAAGATTAGGTGATTGGTACCGTTGTGCTCTCTGTATGCAGAAGCCTTTGGTAAATTTCATACATTTAAGTATTCATTATTGGTTGGGCATTTTGGCTTGAGTTGTTTTCTTAAGTGGAGAATAGATATTCCTCCACTAGAGACGATAGTGAAAGAATTCTTCTTAAAGAAAATCAATATTCAAAATATTTTCAATAATGTGCTTGATCTAGATAATAATAAATAGACCCTTTACTATTGATAAGTCAAAACCAAAATTCTACAGTTAATAAAAGTAATTGAAAGATAAGGAAGCAAGCAAGTGATCCATTGTTTAAAAAAAAAAAAGTAAAGAACAACCATAGAATTCATTCAAGCAGATTAGATATTGAACAACTGTAGTTACAGGTGTTGACTATTCTAAAGAATAAAACATATCCTTCACATGGGATGCCCTTCTGTATGTGTTGCTTTTATTAGTTGATGAATAAAGCTGTTTTGAATAATAGCTTAGCAGAGAAAAATCAGGCAGGAAATCTGAACAGAAACACAGGAAAGAATAGGCAGAGTCAGGGAGATGCAATTTAGCTGCTAAAGAAGACAAATGCCAGGTCCTTACCAGTAAGCCACAGCCTCGTGCCAATACATAGATTAATAAAAATGTGTTAATTTAAAATGTAAGAGCTAGCCAGGAATATACCTGAGTCATTGACCAAGCTCTGTTGTAATTAATATAGTTTCTGTGTGATTATTTGTGTCTGAGTGGCTGGAAAATGAACGATCAGGTTCTGCCTACATATCCTCACTGTTTTTTGAGAGAAGTGGTCAATAATGAGGACAAGAGAGAATCAAGCTATGTCCACTTAGAAAAAGCTCTTCAAAAAAGCATAGGGGAATCTTCACACTGAACAAAAGATGAGATCACCAGAACAATAAGTAGCCAATAAAAATAGGTCCAGTAGCCTACATGCACATGATAAAGGTGTGTTAGTATTAGACGGTTAAATTTGCATGAACTCACATTTGTCAGTATTTGCATAATCCTATTGCGATGAAAAAAATTTTCCTAAGAAATAAAACTGGGTCGCTAAAGAGTGTAGCTTCTGAAAACAGGTTTCAATGGCCAGGTTTCTGACAATTAATTGCCTGGTTATATCTTTCAAATAATTGGAGTTATTTGACTTCATTTACAGGAGTGAGAGATAAATAAAAGCCAGTTGAGGTCTGAATGATTTCATGGGAAGATATATATGTTCCCTGCAGAAATCTTCTGAATTCTGTCTATGACTGGAAGGAGACTGGAAAAAACTAGGAACGGAGTTCTACAAAGTTGAAGATTTTGTGGAAGAAAAGCTCTTTAAATAGATGAAATCTTGAGAAATCAAACTCCAGGGTTTATTGAAATAGATATCCATATTATCATGTGAATTTTGATAGTATCACTATCAATGGTTAAATTTTGTTTCTTCAGGTACCCTTGTCGTAATGAGTATGGCCAGCATACTCATGCTTAAGGATCCAGAGTACTACAAAATTTTTATTAACATTGAAATTGTAAGAAAGTATGTGAGAGTCTGTGTGTGTCTGGGTGTCTGCCTGCATGTCTTGGAACACATTTCTTTTTATTATTACTATAAACTCCTCAAAATAGTACAGATCAGACCAAAAGGTTGACAGATTTTTCAGCCTTGCTAGCTTGATGTTCAACAAGTTTGAACTGGTTTATTTTTTCATAACACAATGCAATATGGAAGCATTATCCGTTGTCAGTAATATCATCAGTAATATCATATCAGTCAGTATCCATTGTCTGAAAATAACTTATAGATGAATATATCTGTTTCCATCAATAATCAAATGTTCAAATAAAACACCACGTTAATTCAATTTTACATCCCTGGGAATTAACTACATGGACCTAGATATTACTAAGAAATGCTCTTTTGGCTTCATAGCATAATGAACACTAAGCATCATGCCCTTACAGACAGGACTGAGGAAGATACATGTCTGATGTAGGATTTCTTTCTGTATATGTGTTGTTTTTATTGTTTGCTGAATAAAACTGTTTGGACAAATGGCCTAGCATAGTAAAGTCAGTTGGTAAATACAAATAGAGATATATAGAAGAAAAGGCAGCATCAGAGAGATATCACGTAGCTGCCAAAGGTGAAGGATACCAGCACCTTGCTAGTACACAACAGCCTAGTGGAAATACATAGATTAAAACAAATGGGTCAATTTAAGATGTCAGAACTAGCTAGAAATACACCTTAGTCATTGGCCAAATAGTGCTATAGTTAACATAGTTTCTGTGTGATTAATTAGTTAGTGATAGTTAATATAGTTTCTGTGTGATTATTCGGGTCTGGGCAGCTGGGAAACAAATGAGCAGTCTTAGTTTACTCATGACTGTGGAAGACAAGTACACACAGAGAGAAAGAGGAAGGTTCAGAATCAGGAGACCATGGTACCATGCAAATACAGTCCTGGGTCCTTACAAAGGCGGGAGTTTTGACTGTATTTTTTCTAAATGAAATCAACAACTTAATTGAGAGAGCTCATGGACCTCTCAACATAATTATATACAATAATTAAAGAAACGGAATTAGTGAGAAAGGTGGGAGAGGTAATAATATAGCTATTTTAATTTTAAAATGCTGTCAATAGAACAATAAAAATTATTTCCTTATTTTTCTACACCATCAACATATAAAAATAAAGGCAATCTGACAGTTAGAAAACTAAGTAGCCTAGGAGTCAAGGCTCATTTCATAGGCACGTACAACGTAAAATAAGAATTGATGATTTTTCTACTACCAATTTGGCTGAATTTCTTGGCAAATGGAACCACTCTTCCAGTTCCTAATTGTTTTCCACAAAGTAAAAAGAAAAAGTTAATTATGTTCTCATGCAAAGTTATTAATAAGAAAATGTTCAGCAAACAAAGAAGTAGTTGGCTTCATATTTCTTACTTTTCACCAATAGTGGCAATTAACTTTTAATTTTTACCCTTAGACAGATAATTTTGGAAAGTATATGTAGTTATTCGTTCTTTGTAATTTTAAGTAAAATGTTAATAGCTTAGTAGAAGGAGGGAAATCCCTGTGTTTATTCTGATGTCGATTCCTTAAATGAACAGAAATGAAATGTTGGAAGGCTTGCCATTTTTCGTTGGAAGACACAGCAACTCTCTTTTGGTATTATTCTATTTTCAGTTATGAAAGTAATCAAAGCTACTCAAAAACCCATAGTTAAACTATCCATTTCTGTTCTTGTAAGACATTATTGATTTCCTGATATAAAAGTTGAGAAATGTGCTTCAAACATATACAAGGATATTCATAATTTACTGCCTATATGATATAAATGACTGACGGTTTATAACTATTTCATTAAAAACTTATCTTGGTCTGTCAGCTCCAGACTATCTATTGTGTATGGCATATTGATCTAAAAAATAGATTAATGCTCATTTCTTGATGTCACTTTCTTTCTAGGGGTGGGGGTGGGGGCATTGCCCTTTGTTTGTTTGTTTGTTTGTTTGTTTTTCTGAAGGAAAGACCAGGATGGGTGTGAAGTGATACAAAGTGAAAAAAGGTGCTCTCTTCCACCTCTGAGCTAGAAAACATCAACAGTACCTTTAGCCATCTTTCGCTTCCCTTTCTTTCTGTTTTGTCACATGAAAAATGTGTGCTACTTAGACCATTGTGGAAGCAAACATAAAGATAGGAAGTGTCCTAGTATATAAGCATGGGACTTTTCTAGCCCTGCTTATCTTCCAACTAAATATCCACTGATGTGGGACTCCACTCTGTATGCGGTGAATACCATTGGCATGTTGATAGGGTAGAGCAGGGCTAGGCAGGGAAAACTAAACTGAATGCTGGGAGAAAAGAGGTGGGAGTCAGAAAGATGTTATGTAACACCATGAAAGACAGATTCCAGAACTTTACCCAGTAAGCCACAGACTCCTGGTGATAAACAGATTAATGGAGATGGGTTAATTTAAGATATGAGTTAGCCAGAAATATGCTTAAGCTACTGGCCAAAAACAGTATTGCAAATAATATGATTTCTGTGTGGTTATTTCAGGGCTGAGCAGCCAGAAACAAACAATCGGCCTCTTAAAACTATCCACCCTGTATCCTCACTAGGTACAGTCCAATGTTTGCAAATTCTGTAAGCTTCCCTCTTAGAAAACACTGACTATGGAAA
The DNA here is from genome assembly GCF_014885135.2 of Alexandromys fortis. Classification (NCBI taxonomy): domain Eukaryota; kingdom Metazoa; phylum Chordata; class Mammalia; order Rodentia; family Cricetidae; genus Alexandromys; species Alexandromys fortis. The sequence continues at coordinate 2,905,789 of NW_026067983.1, read as the reverse complement.
AGGAAAGAGACACACTATCACACTACCCACCAACCATTCTGATGCCACCACCACATTTTTCTTCTCCTGCCAATCAAGATGCTGTTTATAGCCATTGCTTGCTAGGACCATCATTTTCTAAGCAAGCTTATTTTTATTGGTTCTATTTCCTTTTCTTTGGTGTCCAATTATATTTATTTTTCAATTACAATAGAAATTACCCAGAGACTCACTTTTAATCAGGAAGTAGGAATGGGTACATAATTGTTTAAATAAGTCATTCCTCTTGGGAAAAAAAAAACACACTGTATCATATAAACCAATCTTATATGTGACATTTGTGGTATTGTATTTAGCTCTACATACCATATACCAAGATTTTATATTCATCTAAGCAAATCTTACTATTACTTTGAACAATTAAGTATTTTTCTTGTTTATTTCTTTGTAGTATTTGTTGTTGTTGTTTTGTTTTGTTTTGCTTTTTTTTAACTTGCTTGGTATTTGAATGATAAACATAAGCAATGGAATCAGGAAATACTATCCCTTCCTTTAATTATCCATTCATTCATTGTTCCAGAGTTTGTTATCTTTAATCCTTAATCTTTAGCAAATACTTGGCCTCTTGAAGGACTTTAAAAGATTATGTAGTTATCTGGGTCATTAAATGAGCAAGTTGAATAAATCATACTAGGATGACACTGTTACTAGATATTAAAATGCTGGTCCCATCTTGGAGAAAAACAATCATTTGTCAGCTAACTATTGCGACAATTTCTGGATATCGTTCCTAGCCACTGAGTAGATTTGTTGATTCAAAAAAAATTGTTTTGAATTCCTTTTTTGTCCTCTGAGCATAAGGAAAAATAAGTTCAACACAAGCATATTTGCTCTTTAATCAAAATGTAAGGTGAACAAATAAGTGGAAAAGAAAATAAATGCTATGCCAGGAAGTAATTAATGTTAGAAAACAGAGCTGATAAGGCAGAGAGTGTGACAGAGGATGGATTAATCAGGCAAACAAGGAATATTCATTCAGAGCAGTGAACATTTTGGAGAGGGGGAGAAGTTCAAAAGGGAAGTCACAAACAAGCTGACAGATTTGATCCCATCCCTTGGAAAGGCGCAATGACACACTGAGCAAGTGGCTGTGATTGGATCATCCATGTCTCACATTTTACGTTTTCCTCATTAAGTTTTTGTGTGGTTCATCTTTTTTTAATGCTCATATAGATATTAAACCTTTCCTAAGCATTTTTTTCCTTCTAAAAGCTATTTGAAGAGTCAGATTACATGTGTTCTTTCTGTCTTCCCTGGAAGAATTTGTATCCGTAAAAAGTAGACAATAGTAAACAGTCCTTGAAAAATGAAGAGCACAGCAATTATACTCTAAGCAACTCAAGAGAATTTTAGGAAAATTCTAATCTCTGAACTGATTTGTTACTCTACACAAGGAAAAAAAACACAGAATTTATATATAAATATATATGCACATATAAAAATATCATATATATGTATATGATAAGTGTGTGTGATCTGTATTCCAGAATTGCTGATCACAAAATAACTGAAGGAATTATGAGAGTTTGGAAACAATTATATGGATGGGAACATGTTAATTGACTTTTTTCAATATGACTTATCTTTACACCTAACTTCTTTTTAATAGATCCTGGTTCTCTCTCTCTGTCTCTGTCTCTTTCTCTCTCTCTCTCTCTCTCTCTCTCTCTCTCTCTCTCTCTCTCTTTCTGTGTGTGTGTGGGGTGTGTGTGTGTGTGTGTGTGTGTCTTGGCTTATAATCAGGAAATTGATGGTTGGATTCATTATGCATATTAATATCAAAATAAATTCTGCTTATTTGAAAACTTCAGAATTGCTATTAAAATTTCCAAATACAAACATCAATGCTTTTATTTTATTATTACTTATTTCAAGTAACTTTTTCTAAAAAAAAAAAAAAACCAGAGCTTTTTACAAAGAAAGGGGGGAACTTAAATAACAAGAAGGTAATGTAGCATTTTATTTTCCAACAAACAAACTGAGGTCATCACAGATTCAATGACTTAATCATGTCTTCCAACTAGGGAATGAAAAAGATGTCTCTCTTCAGTACTGTTTATTTTTAATAAAATATATTTCATATGCATAAAGAACTAAATTTGTCATAATGATAAAATGACAAGTAAATGCACTTATGCTTCCATTCATTTTAATCATGAACACCACTAAAATCTGCTAGGTTTTATGATGGGTCATTTTTAAGTGTCATGTGAACACGATCAAGAATAACTAGGATAGGTTGGGAAAGTTCACCTTCCTAGACATGGAGGGAGGGGGGAGGACCTTGGACTTTCCACAGGGCAGGGAACCATGTCTGCTCTTTGGATAGGAGAGGGAGGGGGAGAGGAGTGGGGGGAGGGGGAGAAGAGAGGGGGGACGGGAGAAGAGTGGGGGGAGGGGGAGGGAAATGGGAGGCTGGGAGGAGGCGGAATCTTTTTTTTTTCTTATTCTCAATAAAATAAAAAAATGGAAAAAAAATAAAAAAAAAGAATAACTAGGATAGAATCATCTCTTCCAAAAACGATGTGGACTATGCTGGGCTGTGGGGATTCCTGTGAGGGTACCAGGGACGATGTGGGCTGTGTTGGGCAGTGGGGATGCCTCTGAGGGTACCAGGAACTCTATAGAGAGTGCTGGCCTATGAGGGTATCAGGAACTGAATGGACTATGCTGGGCTGTGGGAATGCCTGTGAGGGTACCAGGACCTTTATAGGCAGTGCTAGGCTGTGGAGATCCCTGTGAGGGTACCAGGAATTGTATGGACTGTGCTGGGCTGTGGAGATGCCTGTGAGGAATTTCCTTATTTGAAGTGGGAAGACCCACTGGGAATCTTACCGTCTTACGGGCTGGACCCTGGACTGAATAGAGAAGAGAGACCCTGGCAAGTACGCACATTCTCTTTTTTCCTGTAATTGTCAATGGGATGTGTCCAGCTGTGTCAAGTTCCTTCCACATCGACTTCCCCACCCTGATGGATGCCCCACACCTGTGCGCGCCAACGAACCTTGTCTTTGCTGAGCTGCTTGAGAGTATTTAGTCACAGCAGTAAGGAAAGAATCTAGGACATAAATTGGTACGGAGAGGTGGTCGACTGAGGAATTAAACCGGTTGTGATGCCCCTGACCATGTGACCTTTGTCAGAAGCTCTTTACTCGATATGGGAATTTATGCTCACCTCCAGTCCTTTCCTCTCCGTTTCAGAATTGTTTCAGTCTTGAACATGCACAGATCTTGTGGACGTTGTCACAACTACTCTGAAATTGTCTTTTGCTGCTGTTTTTTTTTTTTTTTACATTTCCTTGTGTATTTTGTTTGTTTGTTTGTTTTGTGGACATACCAAGTTTTATAATCTTCTCCATTGTACTTTCATTTAAATTAATAGATAGTATATGTATTTTTATTTCTGCTTTAAGGGACACTTTTATTATTTTTAATTATATTTTTAGTTGTCTTTGGAATATAAACTGGACAGCACTGTAGGGCCCATGGGTCTGCCCCTGTTTGTTCCTGTGCTCCCTCTGCCCCGCCTGGTGATTAGCTATAGGGCGTTGTTGAATCCAACTTGGGCATGGTAATTCCCCACTTGCCTGGGGGGTATTCCTTTGTGCTGCAGCTAGGTATTTAAGGTTTTCCCTAAGTTTGAATAAAGGACATTCATTTTGCTGATCTTCTTGCATGTTCTTTCAATCTCCAGGCCCTCGCCTGGCTCACGTAAGGTACAGTGGCGCACGAACTGTACCAAGAGAGTAACGCAGGTGTTACACAGCATGTATTATATATTCCTTTTATCGTTATCCTGGCTACAGTGTCGTATCATTAAAAAATAGGTAAACCAGCTATCCTTGAAGAGCTTCTCTGCCATGTTTTGTGCCCCATGCTTCACTCTATATTTTCCCGGTGAGCATCTCTATTATTAACAGAATATGTTATGGACACCTGTGCTGCTTCTATTTTTGGAAGAAAATGCTTGCATTAATTTCCCACTGAAAATGGTATTTCTTTTGTTCTTATCCTAAGTACTTTTAGAAATAAAGTATATTTTCTTAGTTTCCTCCTTTACAAAGAACTTTGAATCATGAATACATACTTCTTTCCTTTAAACATGAATATCAGTATAAAATTGAAATCACATGAAAACAACATGAATATTATCCTATTTAAACTCGGTGCTCTTTCTGCAATCTTTTTCTTATTTGAAAGTTTTGTGCAACGTATTTTGATTCCATTCACTCTCCTGCCACAGCCTCTCTTAGATTCACCTCCCTTCCCCACCCAACTGACTTTGTGTCTGCTCTTTTGTTTGTTTCGCTTGATTAGTTCAAGTCCAATCTGTGCTTCCCACGTCCTCTGGGATGTGTGGCCTTCCATCATGGCATGTTCAGCACGCCAGAAACACATCCTTAAAGAAAAGTGTCTCTCCTTCTCGCAGGAGCAATCAACTGTCTGAAGCGTCTCAGCAAAGGGTTGGACTGCACGCGCACTTGCGTTCTTCCTGCTGTGCTTTCACCTGCCTTGAGCTTGCATTGTCTTCTCTGCACAATCTGCCACAACCACTGTGGATTCTTCATATGAGCAACTTCCCTGCTTCTTTTCTCTTTTGAACATAAAAAATCAATCTTAAAAAGTGCGTTAAAATTAATTAAAAATTTTAAAATGGTGTTGCAATCCTGAATGCTAGGGGACTTTGCTCTAGCCATCCCAACTGTCACACCTAAGTGCCTGGGATTGAATCCTGGATTCCACAATCTCAAGTCTTCTTTTAGAGAGTTCAAGAACCAGCTTTTCTAGTAAGGAAAGCCCAGTACTTTGGAGGCCTATTAAGGGATTTTGATGGACTTAAATTTGGACATTTTAAATATCCTTTGTTCTGGTCTCTTTTGTATCCTGTCCAGAAATTATAATGCTAATAACTCTTGCTTGATTCTTATCACTCACATCTCCATCCAGATGCCAGTAAAGAATTTGTTTTCTGTGACATAGCAGGCTGTTATGCAAATAGAACTAGCATTTCCCTATTTTATATCTTTTATAGATCCTATGAAGTAACATACTACCACCATATCTGACACCACCACCAAGCAGGAAGAAGCCAGATTCCCTAAATGCCAGTTAGTGCTACATCTTCCGAGAGGAGAATGTTGGAAAAAGGGCCACAGCAGCTCCAACAGAAAATACAGAAGTAGTAGCTGCAGGAATGTCCTTGATTCTATTTTGGTTGTAGGCTAGAAACATCAAGAGTATTTGAGACTTTAATCCATGGTCTGGATTCTAGTCAGAATGAGGATATTACAATAGTCCCAGCCCTGGACAGGTGGTACTGTTGGCATATAAAGCAGGATATACAAGCCCTGGAATGGAAGCCAGTTAATTTTCTTCCTTGGGTTCTGCTGCAGCTCTTGCTTCCAGGTTCCTGCCTTGAGTTTCTTCCTGACTTCCTTTCACGATGCACTGTGATTGGGAAGTTTGTCACAAATAAATCTCTTCCTCACCAAACTGCTTTGGGTCTTTTTTCAAAACAATAGAAATCCTAACTAAGACAAGATGATTCATCTTTGTGGCACTTCACATCTCAGATTTAAGGCTATGAATATCAGTTTATGTTGTTGTTATTATTCCTTGATAATTTTTCTGTTCAAGTGTTTTCAATCATGTGTCCAATGCAGATTTATCCATGGAAATATGCATAAAAGAAAATATTTATAATTTTTATAAAATTATATCAATAAAGCTATGCATAATGTTTATGAAACAAAATTATTTTTAAAGTATTTTCCTTTTTAAACTGCCTGAATTTGTAAATCAGAAAAATAAAAATTGGATACACAAAAGTACGGTTTTAGGAGAAACACTAACATGTTAATTAAAAAGAAAAGGAAAATACAGACCAAAAAAAAAAAAAAAACCAAGTCATCTTGTGAAAATCATTCATCTACTGAGATTCTCGTTTTAATTTAACATTTTTATTCATATTTCCATGTAGGTCTGTGTACTATATACATAGCTGGTGCCTACCGAGGACAGAAGATGGCATCAGATACCCTGAAACTAGAGTTGTGGGTGGTTGTGTCTCACCCAAATGGGTTCTGGAAATCTAACCTGCATCCAAGGCACTTTACCCCAGATTCATCTCTACAGCATGAACCAAGTGAGATTTCTAATAAAAAAAGAATGTATATCTTTCTAGCATAAATAGTCTGGTGGAACCATATTTGTGTGTGGTCTCCATTTTAAAACATAGAGGAAGGTGGAAACACGAGTGAAGAAGCCCCTGAGTTTATTAGAAGGCCACAGAAACAAGGGTTGAGTAGATTAGCAAGTTCATATTATTATGGTGTCATTGAAGAACAATAGTGGCCACTCTTGGAGAAGCCCTTAGGACATACACTTACAAGACATAAACGAGAGCTAACTTTTCATATTCAGAGAACACAGGTGACCGGATTGCTCCCCTCCTGCTACGCAACTGAGACAGTAGTTGCAATCACTGCTCCCTGTAAAACAAATGCTGTCTCCTTCCCTTTTGTGTCTTCTGTACCCTAGCTATGCTCTACTGGGGTATGGGCATTCAGAAACTTGGGATGACAGAGCGAGAGCATATTAGCATAAACTCAAGCAGGTGTTCATTCGAAGAGCAGCTTCTACTTCCATGCAGACTCATACTTTCCTTGGTATTTGGTATACAGCTGTTGACCATGTACATTCAGTTATCTACTCTTCATTCATAAAATAACCAGAAGCAGGCTATTTCAGCTCACAAGACCAGAAACTCACATCTTTTCTCAGGAAAACTGTGATTCCTTGGCCCTGTGTTTTAACTTTCTTTGCAGGATCATTGTTGCCGCCTGCTCGATACTGTATCACACTCCTCATTGATCACGCTCTGCTAAGTGGACCTAGGGAGTAAGAAATCTCACATGATCTACAGTTATTGGTACTCATGTGCCTGTTGTGGGTATAAAGTAAACCAAACTATTTTTTGGGGGCCTTGAATCTCAGTGTAACTCTTAGGGCTTCAAGTATGTCAAGAGGTTCTTTTGAAGATGCATGGTAAGTTATGTATTTCTATGGCTAAAGATTGGCTTTGCTGGATAGTTGTGAATTTGAAGGAAATAATATTAGAAAATTTACGGCAAATAGATTTGAGAATTTTGTATGTGCAAAATCCCATGAGTATGCAAATACAAGAGGAACAAACAAAGTCATGCAGTCATCTCTGTCCCGTGTGAAAAGCAATCAAAGAGTCATAGCACAGAAGAACTCATGATTATGTGAATAGGATGGCACCACGTCAGTCTTTTCTCTGGTGACCCATTTTGTCACTCAAAGGCCACTGAGTAACGCGGCCATGGTAACAAGGCTGAAATGTTGAATGGTTTAGCAGCGTGGACTTCTAGGGCAGTGAGACAACTGAGTGTAAAGTCTGCTAACAAGAGTCCAAAGCTAAATCCCCAGTAGACCCTTGGGATGATGTGACAGATATCTGACGACTGTTTGATTATTAGTATAATGTTTTAATTTTCAAAGGAACAATGTTGTTCTTTTTACTAGAATAGACATTTGGCTGATTATGAACTTGTCTTCATTTTTCATATGCCATCCAATGTTGTAGGTACATCATTTTGGTACTTCTTTTATTCTGTGTGGATATATTTACCATTGCATGGGGTTTCTGCCTTTGAGTTTACTTCATAGATCTCATCTGTCTGAGTCCCTTCCAGTTTCCGTTGGTATACAGGATATGAAGTTTCACTATCTCTATTTTTTTCTACACAGAGCAGTCTTACAAAATTGAATATATTCTTACAAAAGAATATATCGTTGCATGTATAGTGTATCTCAACAGCTACAAATCTGTAGAGATGGCTATTACCTTTTATAGAAAAACTATTTTCTTCAATTCTTACAATACCTAATTTATCAACATTAACAAATGCTGTTCAATGTATGTGGACTTAAAAACTCCAGCTTCATAAGAATTCGAAGAAAATGATCCTTGTGCTTCCTTTCAGCTAAATATCTTTCCTAATCAGTAAATCTTCCTTCCAAAGGAATCTAAGCAAATGTTCATGGAATTTGAATCTGCAGTTTATTTATATCCTTCCTCTAAAGCATGTTAGAGTTATAAATACGTTTTAGAAGACACCATTCTACCAACTCAAATCACTCCAACTTAAACTAGTTCTGAATCTAAAAAGTTTTAGAGAAATGATTTTTGTCACTAATAATAATAAGATTATTATTTTATAATATATTTTAACCCTCATAGTCTACTTCAAAAATAGTAGGAACAAGTTCTTAAAACAAATCATTATTCAAACTGATGCAACATTTTTTGATTATTTCAGTATTAGTTTCCATGGGAGCTTCAATGTCCTTCTTGTGAAGTCTCCAGTTTAATTTGAAGTTTTCATTAAGTGGTAGCTGTACTCCATAGAGCTGGAAAGGTCAGAAAGATAAAAACTTCCTCAAACAATCGTTATTTGTAGAATTCTAAGTAATATTACTAGCATTATGCTGTATACACCAATTATTATGATTTAAAACCTATACTGAGGATGCTGATATAATCTTAGCCTAGAGTATATATGTATATTAAAAGTTAACTCAGATATAACAATTGGACTTCAGAGATAGCTCAGTGGTCAAGAGCAGTGATTGCTCTTCCAAAAGACACGGGTTCCATTTCTAGCACCTACATGGCAGTTCAAAATTGTCTGAAACTACAGTTCCAAGGGATCCAACACCTTTATATAGACATATGTGCAGACAAAACACTAACTATTGCCTATAAAATTAAAAGAAATAAAAATTATTTTAAAACCTGTTAAAAGGCACAGCACTTTTTCTATTAGTTCACTAAAAATGATATAAATACTTTAAGTCCAAGTAAAGGAAATAGGAGGTGTAAGTAGGTGCTTCAAAGTTTGCCTCCACTCTTTAAAACATCTCAGTATTGTTGGTACCACTTTAGTTTAGAACACAGGAACACATATAAGACAAATATGGATACATGCTCTTCACACATTGTAGCATTTCTGCAGGCATATGTCTCTGTATTTTTCCACAATACATAGCTATCTGTTTGGTACTCATAAGTTACCCTCCCATTTCAGATAACTCATCTATATGCTTAAGGCTCCCTCCTCCCTCTTTCTACTTATTCTCAGACCATGTTGTTTCAGCGGTCTCTCTACTTCACAATCCCGGGAATGAGCATATAGTGCAACTCAAGCAGGCACCGCCAAGAGAGTCATTGCAGAAATGTGCATGTATGCTGATAGCTCTAAGAGCATCATTATTCCTAGGGATCTCAAGAAACAAAACGGTAGTACTTACTGCTCCCGGCCAGTGGTTGCAAACTTTAGAATCCCCTACCACTGCTGTAGACACTCTGCTAATAAAACTAAAGAAAATGAAAGCCATGGAGAGAGAATAACAGCTGAGAGAGAAGGACAAATTCTTAAGTACATGAAGCTATGCCTGTGGTTTGTACAGCTATAAAACTTTCTAACTGAGATAATAATTTCTCTCTTTGTTTCTCCTACCGTAGAAACCAATTATGGTTGGGTTGCTAACTGTAGGGATTTTTTTATTTGTTTCACAGAATATTTTGTAACTAACCATTCTCTTCTCTGTGAAACTATTATATACAGTATAATATATGTTTATCAAAGAACAAACCATGGTTTGTTAGCTGTTTTATTGTCAGTCCTTATTATAATGTTAAGTCATTTAACTAATAAAAAGGAAAGACCAAATAAGCACCAATTTTCGAAGACACATATAATTGTAACCATTACCAATTAAAAATACCAAATAGTTTAATCTATAATTCTGAGTTACCTATTGATGTGCAATTTCCCTCTGTATTCTGTGATAACCGTTAATGAATAAAGAACTGCTTTGAGCCTATAGTAGAGCAGGATGGGGCGGAGCAGAGCTGGGTGGGGAGGACTGGACTAAATGCCCAGAGAAAGAAGGGCAAAGTAAGAGAGAAGTCATGTACCAGCAGAGATGGACGCCAGAACTTTACCTGGTAAGCCACAGCCATGTGGCCATACACAGATTAATAGGAATGGGTTAAATTAATATGCCAATAAGAAGCTAGAGCTAATGGGCCAAGCAGTGTTTAATATAATATAGTTTCTATGTGATTATTTTGGGGCTACGCAGCCGGGAACTAACTAGCAGCCTCTCCCTTCAACCTATCTTGAGTATGCAGAAAATAAGTGTTATTTTTCTCCTATTTTATCACATGGAAAATTATCCTGATGAGCTGAGCTATTTTGCTTCAAAACTAGCTATCAACTCTGCTGAGCGCATCATCAACTCACACTGACAATGACATGAATTCAGTAGAAAATGGTGGCATTGGAACAGGAGCTCCAAGCATGTCTCACAGCCTTCCTCCTCTCTGTCATAAAAGTGTTGCTTTAATGAAAACACCAGTTACAGGATACAAGATTGTAGCACTCTTTCGCATGTCCTTGCTTTAGGACTTTAGCTCTGCAGATTTCTAACTGGAGGCATCTAGGACTGATATATTTTCTCTTTTGCACTGTATCTGGTGCATAATCAAATTAGAGGTAAGCAGACGCAAGTCCTTCAGTTGCTCTTTAGATCATTAAGACTCCACCTGGTTCTTCTCCTTAAATTTGCCTAAGTCCTGGAGCCTGGAAGGAGCTTGTGCATGCTACAAACACAAAGGACTTGTTCTAATTAGAAATGTTCCTGCAAAGAGAAACACAATCCTGGAAGTCTAAATGTTTTTCTCTGCCCTGTTTTCAGTCTATTAAAGCGCCTGCAAATATGTTACTTTAGGATGAAATAGATCAGAGTATTACATTTTGTATTGATAGACCATGCAGTTTTCCTCTCCGCTAGCACATAATTGCCTCACGGATCTATTGGAAATTGTTCTGACTCTCAGGCCCTTGTTCCTCTCTTTTTCGAAGTCAATTTTCTGATTCACTTTTTTTTTTCCCTAATGAATCATTTTGCACATAGAAATGTTAGTGCACTGAATTCTCAAAATTAAAAACAAAAGGAAGTTCAAGAACATCCCAAAGCTCTAACTTCCATGGCCACAAATGAAAGATCCTACTTGCATTTTTGTTCTGTTGGAATTTATCATGACAAATTTCCCAGCCTCCAAACTTTCAGCTCTGTTCACTCTATTCATTCTTCTCTCAGATCCCACATATGATCTATTTTTGGTATTAAAAACTCATTGTAATTGAATATCTTTTCAACAACTGAAATGCCACGTGTGGTTGTTATGTTAAAGCGGCTTGGGGAGACTGTACATTAGCATTAACAAGCAGGTTTCTCCCCTTCGCCTCTAGCCTTGTTTATCCCCCAACACACAGCTAGTACAGCATTGTGATCTCTTCCTTTCAGTAAATACAGCTTTGGAGGACTCCTGGTCAAAAGGAAAGAGGGAAGTAAACATAATGAAGTACTGAATTTGGTCCCAAAATAGCATGTCACAGCCCATGAAATCCCGAGAACAAGTACGCAGAGCCACACAGACGGCTTCCTTGCCTTTCAACGCCCTATTTAATGTTCAGAAACTTGTGAAAGTGCAACTATTCCAAGGACTTTCACTGTTTGCCTTTCTAACAGTGTCCCCTCCTGAATATTTCCTTTAGATATCTAAAGGGAAAGGAAGAAATGGATAAGGAGTTTGAAATAATGTATTTATGTTTTGCTCCATTTGTAACAAATAATGGACTCTCAAGCTTATTGTAGCTATCAGGCAAAGTCCCCAGGCTTTCTGCAGCCAAAGCTGTTCTTAGGAATGCCAAGCTCCCCCACGAATAAACAATGGTATAGAAGAGAGGCAGGAAGACTGACTCTGATTACAACTTGCTGCAGAGGCCTGCAGGGCCCAGGATGAGACAGCAGAGGAGTCCTCAGCTCCTTCTCCCTGATGGAACATTCTCTCTTGTCTTGCTCAGCTAAGCCTCTTCATCTTGGGTTATCTCTGTCTATTCTAAATGGTGGATGGGTAAATCACAGCGAGGTGTTGGTGATTCACAGCGTGATTAAACCTGTTTACTTTCTCATAGCTTCATCTGTCACCTGCTTTCATGGCTTCAGACTTCCTTGCTTCATATCCCTTGTGTTCATGTTTTCTTTGATTGACTTTTACGGTGATGGAAACAGGCCACACTCATTACACTGTTACGCAGTGAAATACTCATTGCCACACAGTGATATACTCATTGCCTTGCCTGGGGACTTTGTAGGCTTAAGAACTAAAAACTGCTCATTTTTTATGCTACGTGTTTACTTTTGAAGAATACTTTTGAAAATATCTATCACGTCAATGCATTTCAAATAATTATATTAGAAGATTTTTATTAATCTTTTATTTTAGTTATTGTTTCTAATCTTTTTTGTTATGGACTTCCCTCAAGTTTGTATTTTGGTTTTAGGTCTTAATTGTTGAATGACTAATGTAGGCATTGTGAATGTCTTTCCTGTGCTTTCTTAGATGTACTATCCAAGACTGTGAGAGGCTGGGGTAGGGATGACAGAGTTGCCCAACTAAATTCATCAAGAGAAGAGAGAATGTCATCTTTTAAGGAGCTTCAGAAGAAAATATCTTTTTTCCTAATAAAGCCATGAGAAAAATGGTGTTTTTCAACTTCTGGGCATTGGCTGCAAATGCTACAGCTACATAACTAGCAGCGTGAGGTCAAAGCAGCACCAAAAATAGCCACATAGAGATTGAAAAAAAGAGAGAAACCTAATAATATTAGGCTATTTTTATCATCCCAGAAGCCAAAACCACTTCCATCTTCTGTCAAATTAAGATTTTTTTAAAAAGTAGAAGCACAGATATCACAGCTGGTCTGAAAGAAGACCACTTTTCTTTTCTTTTCTTTTCTTTTCTTTTTTAACCATATTTTTCTCGTGTTATCCATGTTGCTGCTCAGGGGCTATGGAAGCTGTTGTGATATTGTTTCAGTCTCCAGTTTTTTTTAAGCTCACAGCCACTCATCTCAGTAACAGCTGCGTGAGAACATGAGGAGGGTGTACACAGAGAGTCAGGGTCCGCGTCTGCCTGTCTGTTGATGGTACACCACCTCACTATTTTCTATTTGCTTAGGAAAATAGGAATATCAGTACTATTCTTCAAACTTGATGTACAATTTGAATAGGACAATATGAAGGAAGAACTCAGCATATTTTACACATTGGTACATATAGTTTAATATGGTCAGATAGCAGCTACATTCTCTGTGATTACTTTGGTCTTAGAAACAAAGTAGAGAGCCTAAAGTAGCCGACAACCAATTGGCTGTGTTACTTAGAAATAAGCTTTGATTTTGTGTTCTGCACCAACTATAAGGCATCTGAAGATGTTAAACCCAAGTTGTTACTACTGCTTCTGTGTCTTTCAGGGTAAATTTCACTGCTTGGCCCTTTTCAAATCCCTAGTAAAATTTAGGCTCTTTTGGGGGTGTTGAGAATTAATCAAAGACTGACTTCACTAAGTCTTCCTAGAACTTTACTTCTGATAGCATTTATTTTCTACTATACCACCCAAGTACAGATATATATATATATGTATATATATATCACAACTCAATTACACAGACACATACCATACACATCCCAAACATGTAGACACATACCATATGCACCATCCACACACAAACATATCATACACACCCCCAACCACATAGAAACATATCATACACACTCCCAAACACAGAGACACATATCATACCCACCCTGACCACATAGGCAGATATTGTATACACCCCTGATTACAGAGACACACATCATATATACACAACTATAGAGACACATATCATAAATACACAATCATACAGATACATATCATATACACACCCACAGACAGACATATATCATATACACCCCAAACCACACAGACACATCATAAATCATATATGCCATGCAGCTCATGCACACACATGCATCATATACATTCACTGTGCACCAGACACATCACATACAAATCAAATGCTGTATATTCTTACACCTACATACCCACATATATAGACCATCTATATCACAACACATGTACACATGTACCACACGAAAATACGTATAAATGGCCAGAAACATAGCACACATCACAAACAGATGCATACAGCCATCACACAAACACATACACACTACATGCACACATGCATTCACACTACATGTGCATGACTAAATATCTCTGGAGTATTTTAAGATTTTTGTCTTCCTCATAACACATCTCAGAGTTTTTCAGTGTTATAATTTTGCTTTTTCTATTATAAGATATACCTGACTATATCAAAAATAAAATATGGTTTACAAAAATCTCAGGGTCAAAGTTTGGTTTGATTAGCAGATAAAAGAATGAAATCTAGTCAGACATTAGAAAATTTAAAGAATCAAATAAAAATCAAGATAAAGGTAAACATACATTAGATATGAATTAATGAACATAAGATATGAACTAATGAACATAAGATATGAACTATAACAAACAGTTCAGAAAAGATAACAAAGGTAACTTTACAGTGAGTAAATTTGAATTTCAATTTGGATGATTTTTTTTCATTTTTTTGAGTTTTTTTACATCCATACTTCGGTAAAAACATTTATTTTTGGATGTTGAGTCACAGGTGTTTTAATTAACTTTTTTTTCTTCCTGGGAAATGGACATTTTCAACTAAAATAAGCACAAATGACACAATATTTATATTATCATATCAGAACTAATTGAATCTTTATACTTCCTAATTTCCACCCAGGATCTTGATAATGATATAATACACAGAGAAGTCTATTTTAATCCATTCCTACTAAAATATAATGACACAAATGAACAGGAACGTGCAAAAACATACAAATTACGGGATGGCATGGAAGCAAGAATCAGTTCCAGGAACAACAAAAGCAAAGAAGAGACCAGAAGGAACCTCCCATACCTGCCAAGCTTAATGTTGAGTTCTCGACTATGTGCTAATAGATCTAAATGCAACTCCGCCACCAACTGGGAAAAACTCCAGATTTTCCCTTGGGTGTAGAAATCGTGACTTCTGCCAGGAAACTGTGATAATACCAATGTTCCAGAAGGTTAGAACATGAATTCTTAAGATCCTTAAGCCTCTATACACGCTCCCAAGGGGGGCACTTAACAGCTAAGCATATTTGTTTCAAAAATACCAAGGGAAATTGGGCCATTGTATAATCCTCCTACAAGCAACTATTGAAAGCAGCTTAAAGGTATTTTTCCAAAATAGAAGTAAAATGGAGACATCAGGGGAGGTCTAATTTCCATCCATTATTAAATCAATCACTTAGCCCTATGCCCCATAATGCTTTCGGTTCTAGAACCTCAAACCAGCAAGTGTTGGTGGATACCAAATGCATCTATAATAGGGAGCTGTAAGTAGCCTGGCTTAGTGACTCTGGGTTCCCCGGTAGCAATGACCTAAAACTCACTACAAACCTGCATGTGGGTAGCCTTTTCCCTGCTGCCTCCTAATGTCCTGCCCCAGGCCACAAAGCCTTCTGGGGAACACTCTAAATAGAAGACACAAATAAAGTACTTGTGAAAATAGCTATCACACAAAGGAAACAGAAACAGGAACATTGGGAGTGTAGGCAACAAAGAAGAATAAAGAAGTAATTCACTTCTTGTGGATTATTGGGACCTTCAGTAACATTTTTTTTCCCCTTGCCACAGAGAAGAACATGTGGTGTGGGAGGTCCTTCTGTCTATATGTTGTTTTTATTGGTTAATGAATAAAGAACTGGTTTGGCTTATAGCATGAGAGGAGGAAAACAGAGTTAGGGAGGAACACCGTGGAGCTGCATGGTGATGAGGGTGGCAGGCAGGCAGACCTGGCACTTCAGCAGTATCTTTGGTCCCATATCTTAACTTGAAGAACTCAGTACAGAGAGAGATACAATTGGAATGGCACAGGCTTTCGAAAATCCAAAGCCTGCTCGCAGAGACACACCTCTAACAAGGCCACACCTCCCAATCCTTCCTAAACATTCCTGCCAACTAGGAGACCAAGCATTCAAATATGTGTGCCTATGGGGGGCATTTTCATTCAAACCGCTATGATAGGAACACAATTGCTTTTCTTCTCTTTCAATATAATTCTTGATCGTAACTCATGAATATTCAATAGTCATAATACTCAAATGACTAAATTATCTAATGGTTTTCTACAGCTGCAGCATAAAACTGGTCAGTTTTTAATAAAAAGTACATTCTGATAACAACAAAAACAATATCTCCTGCACAAGATTTTACTTCATGATTCTTAAGACACCTACTTTTTAAAAAGATTTGTTTTATTTTTAAGTGTGTGTGGTTTTGTGTGGATATATTAATGTGTGTGCAAGTGCGCCTAGAGCCCAGAGGAGTTGGAACTGCCTGGAGCTAGAGGTATAGGCAGCTGTGAGCTGTTTGACGTGAGTGGCTAAGAACTGAATTGAGATCCTCTAGAAGAATAGCAAGGGTTTCTTGCCTCTTGAGTCTGCTTTCCTGCCCCTTAAATATGCACATTTTAATTTTAAGAGATAAATAATCTTTTATTATTGAGCATTAGCTTATATGCAGCTGAATGTTTTTCACTGTCTTGCCAACATTTTGCATCACAGAACGGTTCAGTATAGAGTTTATGGTACAACTTATCAAACGATGAGATACTTGTGAGACCTTCTCACTGATAGTTTGCAGAGCCTGATTTAGATTTAGATGAAACAATTCTGTTCTTAACTTCTACACACATTCAGGATATTTACCACAAAGGTTTCTAATTATCCTACTCCTTTACTTACTTAAGTTCATTGACTCTTCTCAATCATTTCCAATTGAAGGGTGAGAACTTCATGAAAGCAGTAAGAACTCTGAGCAAATGTCTGGGTTATGGTATAGGTGGCAGAAACATGCCCATTGTGCATTACTATTTATAAAATGCTACAGAGAACAGTGGCTCTTCTTGCTATAAATCTTCTGTTCAACTTAAGGCAAGGTGCTCTAACCCAAAACATCTTAGAGCTAGAACTAGGAAATGCACAATGGCCAAGTCAAGCTAGATCTGGAAAACTGTTATGTCTAGATTTTGACTCCTAATGCTGCTTATGAGTTTAGATAAGCTTTTAAGAGTCAGTTCCAGTAACTAGAGTAAGGATGAACCAGAAGTCCTCTTAGTGGATGTATTTTACTGGACTCCAGGAAGAGCATCTCTTCTGTAATCACCTCAGCATTAAAATGCTTGAGCATATTCACTTCCAAGTCATTGCCAGTAATACTCCCTGACTAGCGAGTGAAAGCATAAAGTCAGAAAGTTTAATCAGTGTCAGAGCCCCTTCCAGCTCTAATGTGCCCCTTGCTACTTAAAAAGGCCAAAGCTATTTTTCATATTTACCTTACCTTAAGTGTGATCCATGTTCACTAGGCATTTGCTTATTAGATGCTGTACTTTTAAAATTTACATAGTTTTTATTTGTTGAGTCAGTCAGTACATTTTCTTATCTTGATTCTCTGATGGTCCCTTCTCAACAGAGTTCTGTCACACAAGAAAGACT
This sequence comes from Alexandromys fortis, assembly GCF_014885135.2. NCBI lineage: Eukaryota > Metazoa > Chordata > Mammalia > Rodentia > Cricetidae > Alexandromys > Alexandromys fortis. The sequence goes on along the minus strand of NW_026067983.1, from coordinate 2,888,191 downwards.
AAGCTATTGCTTAGAAGTCATTAATCAACGAAGGAAAAAAAAATCAGCGAACAATGCCTACCTTTGCTAGTTGTCATTTTAATTGTATTAGTTAATGAAAAATATGTCAGATATGTAGATGCTGTATTTTTAAGATGGCTACAGGTTTTTTTTAAAGAATTCACTAACTTCAAATAAAGAAACAATAAAGATTAATGGCGACATACTAACTGCATTAGCTGTTGAAGGAAATGAAGAGGGTATATGATAGAAGTGCAAGTGGCCAAGAGAGGCTAACATTTTGAAAGATGGAAAGAAGCTGCCCGAGTAAAAAATTTAGAAAAGCATACATAGCTAGAATAGTGAAGGACAAGACTGTGTGACTGAATCAGGCACACCAGAGAGAATGTGGTGAGCTGGTGTGAAAGACAGGACGAGGATTCCTAGAGCTTCACAGCGATTTGCGTGGTAGCCCTTTCTTTGCATACCATGTGAGTTCAAAATATGTGTCGGAGAATGACATAGTAAGATTGAAGTCTTTCCGCATTTTCCTAGAGTCTTAGAGACAAGTATCTTGGCAGCACAGAGGTGCCAAGAAGATGGGGGACCAGCAAGAAAGAGGATGTTGCTATTACTCAAAGTGGGATGGTAGTGAGTTTTCAGTAAAAGATACATAAATTAAAAAAAAAACTTAGAAGTTATTTTGATACTTAAATGATTGTCATTTTTGAGGAATAACATTTCCTTCTAATATATGGTAAGATAACATTGTAAATGTATAATGAGTCTTTGTCCTGCCAGCCAGGTCCCAAGTAACAAGACAAAGACTTATAAATTATGAAAGTCTGCCCTCTAGCTTAGACTTGTCTCCCTAGCTCTTATAACTTAGATTAATTCATTTATATGAATCTATGTTCTGCCATTACGGCGTTACTGCTCTCTCACTTTGCATCTCTTGTTACTCTCAGTCTCCTTGAGTCTCTACCTTTCTTCTTCCCACAGTCCTCTCTGTCCCTGGAAGTCCTGCCTAGTTATTGGTCATTCAGCTCTTTATTCAACAAGTCAGAGTGACACATTTTCATACAGTGTACACATATCCCACAACATAAGTGAGAAAAAGAATGACTTGATCTCATTGTATAATAGGATGCTGTTTTACTACTCAACTACTCTTTAATAAACAGTGCAAAACATATTTTGCAGAATATCAGTTTGTATCATCTTAACAAAGAAAAAAGGCCCTTTGTGAGAGCAAATATCTTTCTACATTTCCATATGTATATGTAGATAAGACCTACGTGTGCATGTGTGTGTATGTACTGCCAGAAGACAAAATAGAACAGCATGCTCAAATTTATAAGAATAATCCACAATGCATTTGCTAACATTTTGAAGATATTTCTTTATAATTTATGGAACAAAAGTAGTATAAGTTCAATATATGATGCTGACAGGGAACTTAGTTATATTTTAAATCTTACTTTATATTCATGATGCAGAAATGGAATAAAAATCCAATTTTGAGAAGTTAAATATGAAAATCCAATCAGCCATCAAGTTGAGGATGTCAACTAGACAGCTGCACATTTAGAGCAGAGATTGAGAGAAGATTGACTTAGAAAAGTAAATTTGGGAGACACTGTCACATATGTGCTATTTAAAATCTTAGAACAGATGATCACACAGGAAATGAATGTGGAGATTTATAAGGGATTATAATCTAGAAAGGAGCCATAGGTTTGTACAGAGAATTTGAAGTGGAAGTTGGAGAAACTACTCTAGAAAAAGAGAAGAAAATTCAAACCATGGGCCTAGAAGCCAAAGGTAGACACTTCCAAGTAAGGGAGAAGTATTGTGATTCAAGTCAAAGAGAAGCATTCATGTAAAATCTCTCATAAACATTGACTATAAAATTATAGACATGATGGCTATAGATATTGTTAACTTCAGAAGCAAGTCAGGTAGATGGAATAGCCCACATGACTGGTCTTCTTTTGATTGACCAGTTTTCAAGTTGATATGGACTGATAGAAAGATGAGAATTGAACTCAGGAGACAGGGACTAGAGAATGGATAAGATCCTCCAAACCAGTGAATGAGGAATTCAGAAAGCCTATGGAGCCACAAGCCTAGGCTAACAAAACATCAGTGCATGTCAATGACTCTGGCAATCAGTCTAGCAAGCACAAAAGCACAAATAAATCACCTGCTATTTAACAATGAAGACCTACTTCTAGAAACAATTTTCATTCATAGTCATAAATCATAAATGTCTTCAAATAACATATTTTCTACCCAATATGTTAACTGTCATGGGTTATGAAATTTATTTCAACTGAATTCACTGAAAATTCAAACCAACTGATAAGCTCTTATTAAATATGTTTTAAATATAAGAATAAATTTATGTCATATTGTATTCATAACACAATTATAAGGTCCAATATATCTTCACAGTAAGGCAAATTAAGTAAAAGAACTGTTTAAAATCAGTAATTAAGAAAACAGAGAAATTTCAGTAGAAATGAAATTAAATTAGTCAGAAGACAGAATGAGTTAATTAATGAATAGGCTATTGAAATCCACAGAGAAAGGAGACCATATAATTTTAATCAATTCTCTTAATTCATATTTCTAATCTACCCAATTATTATTTTTATTACCAAAGGCACCAGATTAAAAATTTTTCTCTCAAAAAAAAATAACGAAAAATGATCCCTAAGGCATTCTAAATATAAGCTATTTTCACATCATTAGAAATCAGCCTTTGGAGAATAGAAACATAGTTACTATAGCATCTTATTAAATAAATAATTACAATCCGTGGTAACTATCTTCACCATTACAAAGGGAAAGTGAACTTTAGATTTCAATATCCTTGAACAACATTTATTACAATAAAAATCACTTTTTAAAGGTGAATTAAATAAAACAACTCAAAAGGTAGTGAGACTATGGGTACTAAAATTGTCTCATGGTTCACATATAAAAATAATTTATGGTATGATGGCCTTTTTAGAAATAAGTTTAACAATGGTGTTATTATAAACTTTATTTTTCATTTAATTAAGCACAATTGTATGAGCTAGCCTGGAAACATACCACATATAGCAAATTCAATGAGAAGCCATATATCCAAAATACATTTTTGCAGCATAATTGAACTGTAGTTGATAGTTCCCAATATTATGGAAGATCACCATAGTCTAGAGATATATAATATTACTGTCCACAAACTAATAAAAAATAAATAAATGTCATTTTAAAACAAAATATTAGTTTTGAGGGAAAGCATTTTGATTTCATAGACATATAATGCTCCTTTGGGAAACATGCTTTGACAGACGTGCCTAGAAGTAAAAGCCGATGACTTAACCAGAGGATGTGGAGATCAGAGAGAAAACTCCACCTGCATTTTCCAATATGTAAAATCACCATGGTTAAAGTCTAGGGAGCAGATATAAGAAGCCAATGGGGCCCTCTTAAAGATTACTCAAATATTGTATTAAAAATACTGGCCTCTTGGTCTATACTTCTCAGGAGAGCTCTGGACCTGAGCTGAAAAGGGGGGGGGGCAGTACTCAGCAGAGAATGATGGTCATGTTTACCCTTTCGTTTTCAGGTTTGAGGAGGAAGTCAGACCCTACTGAGAGTGCTCACAGTGGGGTAGAGGTTGTGGTAAGGAACAATAAAATTGACACAGGGAAGACTTAGTCTTGTGTGAGTCAGTTCTTCAATAACTGAGGTATCTTCTCATAAACCAAACTACCTCTATTTGTCTCAGTGACAACATTGTCTGTGCTGTTTGGGACCCAAGCAAACGAAACTCAGTGACCTTCCCATAAAAACATTCTCTACTTATAATCCTCAAAGTTTTATGGTTTTTTGTTTTGTTTTTCTTCATATGTCAAGGGAGTTTATCTTAGTTGCTGTTCTGCTCATTGCAATAGAATACCTAACACCTAAAAAGTGATATTTTAACTTAAGGAAGAAATGCCTTAATGTGGCTTAGAGTTCAAGGGTAGAATTCATCAAGGAAGGAATGTTGTGATGTAAGAGATTGTAGGTAGCCTGTCACTCCACATCCCCAATGAAGGGTCATGACAAATTTGGCAGGAGGAAGAGGTCTCTGAACATAGCACAACCACCAATTCAAAAAATTAAACACGCAGTGAGATCAGGGAGTTTCTGGCAATCTTGTTTCTGAATACACAGTATGCACATTTACACTGTGTGTGCTATCGTACCTTGAGATGCCAAGGAATGTTGTCTAAAGTACATTGGTTCTTATACTCAGCTCTTCCTTGTCTCTTCTTCTGGTTCTGATCACTGTGACCCAGCCTTGGCTTCAGCCCCAACTTGTGTTTCAGGAAGCCTTTCCCTCCTCACAAACATAACAGCTGGGGCTGGTTCCTGGCAGCTTCACTTTGACTGAGCTCTTTCAGCTTTTTGAGTACAATCCAGAAGGATTCCTGCACAATGCTTTCTTGTACTGTATCATTATTCCCTCTTCCCAAACATCAATCAAATGGTCTTTCATGTTTGCTTGTGAACTCAGTCGTGAGTATACAAGTTTAAAGTAGAGTGCCTGCAGAGAAGACAGAAGTGGGGCTTTCAGCTCCAACACCTGGAAGGTGCCGTACCTCAGGTTTTTAGGGAATATCAGAACTATACTAACTCATTCACCACAATGGTTGACAGCAGCTAATGTGCTCCGGAACAATTAGAGTCCAGGAAGAGCCAAGACCAGAAGAAGAGACTAGGAAGAGCTGAGTATAAGAACTGCAGATCCTAGCCACTGAGAAGTTCAACTGAGGCTCTCTGAGTTAAGATCTGAGACCTGATACCTGAACCTACCTGCAGCTGCATGCATGATCACTAACAATTAAAGCACTGAACACTAAGGTTTGTAAATTTGAAGACTTCTATGTTTGGAAGTAAGAGTTCTCAGTGCCCAGAGCCATAGTCTACTCTTGAAAACACAGAGAAATAAACCTTCAACTTGGCACCAATAATGCTCCAGTTAGATTTACATGTATATTTCTATAGCTTAAGTCCCACGCTCTGTGGAACAAAAGGCCAATGAGCTTGAAGCACAGCTCATAAGTCCTGTCGCTACTCATGATTTCCAGCCAAGATAAAGAATGTTCTACACTTTGTGCCAAATTCATGCATACCTCTAGAAGTTTCAGAAAGCTTTTATACCAATGATAAGTGATAGCTCACAAGATGTTATAAGCTAGCTAGTTCCTGACCATCATGGAGTGTTTACTCCAAGGAAGTTTCATGTCTATAGCCCAATTCTCTTGTCCATCTGCCCTGTCTCTTGCCATTCACATAGCTGGCTGGTAGTACTCAACAGTGGGTACCTAGCTATCGTCTGTATCCAGTTTCTGCTGCTACCAGGAGGCAAGCATATGACCCAAGACTGATAGAGGGAAACTGAGATGAAATTAGAAGCAAGAGCTAAAAATGGCTTCTTGTTCTTAAAACTATATATGTAACTATATATATCCCAAAATAAATGTTTATATATGATCAATAAAAGATAAGCATTCAAATGTGAAAAAAAAGAGGTAGGCAGAGAGCTTTGTGAGACAAACACCAACAAAATGAGAATCTAGCAATGAACTTCTAAAAGTCAGAAAGAAGCAGTATTATGTGTATTTATGAGGATGATCTTTTAACAAAATGCTCTGTATGAAAATTTGCATAAGGGAACCTTCTACAAATATTGTATATTTATTATGCAATATATTTAAAAAATTGAGGTCTCTATAAAGGATGCTTGTGAGGGAACTAATTTAGCCAAGGCATCCATTGAGTCTCTCTGTGCACACTGGTAAGTGGTATATACTTTATCATATTTTATCAAGTGTTGACATCTCAGTATATTTATTAGACTTTAAGAAAGTTCTAGGAAAGACCAATTTTAATAAGCTGATGTGGGATTTCCCTCTGTATGCTGTGATTACCGTTAATGAATAAAGAAACTGCATTGGACCTATAGTAGGGCAGAACATAGCCATGTGGGTGGCGATATACAGAATAATAGAGATGGGTTAGTTTAGGATATGAGTATAGCCAGAAACACTCATAAGCTATTGGTCAAACAGTATTGCAAATAATATGGTTTTCTGAGTGGTTGTTTGTGGCTGGGCAGCTGAGATGAACAAGCAATGCTTCCCTCAACAATAAGCCATACTTACACATTAGAACTATAGATCCCGGAACACAGATGAGATGCAGGGAGAGATGTTTCCTGAGGTCTGTGCTAAAAAACTAAAAAGCAAATATTCAAAATGTGAAAAAAATACTTGAATAAGTTCTTGACTACTCTAGAAAGAGAATATAAGGAATAAGAGATCTTGTCATATGTGAAAGATGGAGAAAGGAAACTAGAGAGAAAGACACAGTAAAATATAAATTAATAATAGTGGGTTAAATTAAGATGTAAGTGTTAGCCAATAAGAAGCTAGAGGTAATGGACCAAGCAGTGATTTAACTAATACGTTTTCTGTGTGTTTATTTTGGAGTCGGGGCAGCTGGTACAAAAACAAGTGGATTCCTTACAACAATCATCTATTACTTATCATACTCCATTTCTGTGACTTTGATTAAATCAAAACAAAAACTCCAAAGGAATTCCGAGTCTATAAGAGACTAAGAAATAACATTAATTCAAGAGGGAAGAATCATGTGTCAATAGAGGAGGTATGTTTGATTTAAAGCTAAGATTAGAGTGGGCATAACAGACAGTTGAAATGTGATCTAGCATTTATAGGAGTGGTATCACAGTCAAGTTCATTGGATTTCCATCAAAAAGATAACTTCCACCACAAGGAACATCTGAGTGAGAGTGAGGATCAAAAAGTGAGTAAATTATATACTTTCCAAGACACCCCACAAGATTCCAGAGCCTTGGATTTTGCCAAGTTGCTGATCACAGTGTCCTTTGGAGATCTTGGCAGACTTTAAGATAAAAGCAAAGACTTAGTAGTGACTAACCCAATAAATAAAAACAGATTCTGGGTGAAGGGGTGAAGAATATTCATCCTATCTCTGGACATTATACACATTTCCCCACAATGAATGTGAATATATCTCTAGATTTCAAGGGAAAATGGTTTTTTTTAGACCTCAGAATATGAACCAAGGAACCCTGAAGTGTCTAAAAGAATAATGAGGTGACCAAAGACTTGTTGCTTAAAGAATGCTAACTTAAAACCAGACTAATGTTTGCTAACTGTCTCCGTTCTAGCATGTTTTAGATACTGTGTCAGTTTGAAAGCAAATGGCCCTCCAAGACTCATATGATTGAATATTTGGTCCCCAGTTGGTGGACCTGTTTGGAAAGGGATTAGGATATGTGTCCTTATTGGAGGAGGCATGCCACTGGAGATGGATTTTCAGGTTTCAAAAGGGTTATTCCATTTCAAGGTTGTTCTCTCTGCCTCAGGATTATAGACTGAGATGCAAGATCTCAGCTGTTCCTGTCACCATGCATTTGCTTCACTGTCATGGGCTCTAATCCTCTCAAACCAAATGCCTACTTAAATGCTTTCTTTTATGAGTTGCCTTGGTGAAGACATTTTAAACAGCAATAGAAAGTAGCTAATACTAATACTGGCCATTATTCTTCCCCTACCTTATGAGAGAGATGGATGACAACTTACTATATTTTTGTGTCAAGTTGTATGATTACAGTAACGTCAGAAGTTGTCATAGTAGTATTTAAATGTCTCAGACTATAAACTCTGGTGAACACCAAAAACACACAAAAACTTAAGACTTTTTTTTTTAATTCTCCAAGCACTTGAAAGAATAGAGGGAAAAGAAACAAGATAGAAGAAAGAACTTTCATTTGAATTGAATATTAGGCTCAGGGACAGTGGAGTAATATGTAATTAATATCATCTCGAGTAGAATTTTATCAGTGGTCATTTCATGAGTTTGCTTTTCCATGCTGACTGCTTTCAGAGATCGCTTAAGTGACTATCTTACATAGTAGTTTCTGTACACTTGATCATGCTGCTAGACAAAATAACATACAAAGTTAGGATAGCACTCAGCATGGTGATTATGGTGGACCTCAGGGGAAGAACAAGTGCTAAAAGGTACGCTCACAAGCTTTGACAAATGGCAGAGGTTATCACTTTTGAGAAGTGTGTCTTAGTGTTCCTATTGTCGGGATAATAACCATGATGAACTTGGGGAGAAGATTATTTTAGTTTGCAGTCCCACATCACAGTCCATTACTGAAGGAAATCGGAAAGAACTTGAGAGAGGAATCTGGAAGCAGAAATTCGAGCAAAGACCATGGAAGAATGCTGTATACTGCTTTGATATGGATTGTTCACCCTGCTTTCCTATACAACTCAGGACTATGAACATTGGCATGATACCATTCCCCCTTTCGCTTGCTGTAGGATGGACCCATCCACGTTAGTGAGTATTCAAGAAAACGCTCCATAGATTTGCCCACAGGCAAACTTGGTGGGGGTATTTTCTCAATTGATATTCCGTCTTCCAATATGATACTACAGATGCAAACCATTACAAAGCTAGTACTAGCAGCGCAATAAGGAGAAATATAGGATATTGTAGAATACTTAACTATGAAAAGATGTGCTACTTGTGTTTATGCTGTGGAATATTACTTCAACTCTGTAAAGATGTGGCATACTTGTTGATTCTACATTGCTTTCACAATGTAAGGATGTGTGTTTCATTATGTCAAAAGGTGTTGCATTTGTTTCACCTGACCTACCGAGTGCATCTGATGAGTCTAATCAAGAACTGAATGGCCAATAGCTAGTCAGGAGATTGACAAGTGGACTGCCAGGCAGAGAGAATAAATAGGAGAAATCTAGGCTCGAAAGAAGAAGAGGAATGAGAGGAATGAGACACCTGGGGCTAGAAGCCAGGCAGCCAGCCAGAAGCAGCGGAAGTGAAAGTAAGATACACAGAAGGCAGAAAAGTGCAAAGCCCCTTGACTAGATAAAGGTAGATAAAGAGAAACAGGTTCATTTAAGTTAAAAGAGCTAGCCAAAAAAACTACCTAAGCTAGGTTGAACATTCAAACTTAATGAGAAGTCTTCATGCCGTGACTAGGGAAGTAGGTGACAGCCCCAAAAGAGAAAGCCTGGAACAGTGAAATGCTCATGCACAGAGGCAGTGGTGATGCTGCTTCAGAAATCCTCCCCAGAGATGCTGAGAGAAGTGTCCACTGTCTAAGTTCCAGGAAGAGAAGACACTGGAGATCATTTGACTCCTAGAAAAACAAAGTTACTAGAAATAACTAGATCGTTTCTAGCCCAAGAAGCCCCAAGTTATCTAATGCTTTCTGTTTTATCTTTATTTAGATTTGCATCTGTGAAGAACAGTGAAGGGAGATTGAAAAGGTAATGTCCTTTTCCATGACTTCTGATGAAGATGGGAGAACACTTGTGTGCAGACTCTCTCTCTTTCTTTCTCTCTCTCTCTCTCTCTCTCTCTCTCTCTCTCTCTCTCTCTCTCTCTCTCCAAAATTAGAGAATTTGATCTTGGTAAATCATATCTCATCAATGATTAGAATGCGAATGTGTTCTGTGTTAAAAAACCATGAGTTATAACTAAGGCAGAGATGTAAAGTCAATTTCTAAAGACTGACTTTCAAGAGGACTAATTTTCTTAAATACAATAACTAAATTATAATAGCCATAAAAACTATAACCCATAGACACTTAACTGATGTTTGTCAACATCTGAATGACTCTCTCCTCTGGCAAAGCAGGGATACTACCCTGAATAGCTTCTGGAAGCCATTTGCCCTCCTGCAGCGGCAGTAGCTCCAAGAGAACCACTGCCAAAGGCCCCATAGCATCCACTCTGGAAGAAATGGCAGCAGTGTTCTAAAGCTTATTCTATTGCAAGACTTCCAAAGCCTTTGGAAAAGGGGAGGGCGTGGCTAGATGGCGGCCACTTGTTGCCTTTTCCCACGGCCTTCTGTGCTTGATAATAAAACATTTAAAAATAAGGTAATGTACTGACACTTGAAAGAAAATACTCATATTTGTGTGTGTGTGTAAATGAGAGAAAGAGGAGAGGTGCAAAAGAGAGTTAAGAAAGAGAAGATCTTTTCTTTAAATAAAACAGATTTAAGCTCATTTTTCATGAGTCTGAACTAAAAATACTCAACAATTTCATTGTGCTCATGTTCCTGGGATGAATATAGAAAGTGGGTAAGCTTCCTACATTGAAGGTGGAAGTCAAAAATGGGATGCACCATGATCCATAGTGCAGGGTTGGGGAGGGGAAGAAACAGACCAGAAACAAACAAACAATGCTTCACTCTGAAAGGCAGCAGGAATGGAAAATATGCATGTTTGTCACCCCTGGACACCATGGTGTTAACGGCTGCTATTAGCTTCTGTGTATTGAAAGACATCCCTGGGTTTTTTTTCATGTTCTGTAGATTTTGTAAGCAGAGATACCAGCCAACTGCCTGGATTCCTGTTTATCCTTTAAATGATCTTTTATATTGTATATTTTATAACTATCTTGAGGGGAGAGTATGCATTTTATTGTCCATTGCAAATGAGGCAAAGTTCCTTAACTCAGAGTTGTCTTCTCACAACTTAATTCTCTGCCTGTGGAAATGTGACCTGCACCTTTTCATGTTGTCCTATGGGTTTGGGGTAAACAGCCTGTACACACATGAGGTGCATCAGCTCCCTCTGACATGACTAATGGAGTGCCCCGTCTCTGACCCACGAGTGCTGTGTCTCCTAGTACCCATGAGTCTTCAGGATGCTAACTTATTACATCATCAGCAGGGAAAACTCTCAGATCTTCAAACTTGGCAGTATTCATCCATATAAAATCTGGTTTGCGGAATGAGAAATGGGGTCTTCAGACTCCTGGGGAAGGTTATAAAGCAGCTGTGGGATTAGAAGATAAAGTGTCTAAAAGAGCTAAATGAGACCGTCTTTGAGCTAAGGCCATATCTCATGGAGTCTCAACGAAGGAAACTACATTATTCAGCAAATAATAAAAATAGAAATATGTACTTGGGGGAAGCAGAGATATTGAACTCCAGGGAACGTAAAGTTGAACGAAACTCAGAACACTCTACACTAACGACAGAAGTGGTAATTAACTCCCTGTGGTAGCTTGCTGTTTACAGGGCAATTTCATACCCAGTATTTTGTTCGTGTCTTATGAAACCCCTTTGAGATAGGCTTCTTTATTTCCTTAATTACACAGCAGAGGAGATTAAAGTTTAAGAAGGTTAGATCACTTGCCAAAACCCAAAACTACTGGTTGTAAAACAGTGCAGATAGGCCCAAGGAAATTAAATGAACTCCAAAATGAAAGCAGTTTTTGTCAATAGGTTTACAGTATTTTGCCACAAACTATCCCCTTCGTTTTAAGAATCATCCAGTTCAGTCCTGCGCCTCTGTAACCCTTATTTCTCTTAGATGAGGAAGATTAAGATTCTCAGATGTGCCCTTTGCTTTAGTTATGGACGCCTATTTTTTTTAATTTCATTCTCCCCACTTCTTCTTTTCCACTCATTTCACTGCACCTACTACAGCAAAATAATTAAATAAGATCCTCCAATCTCCTCAAATCCCCAAGGTTTTAAAATCTGGACACATCGTGGTAATCCTTAGACCTTATCATTTGTCTTTTTATCTTTGTTTGCTTTTGTGTATTTGGGACAGAGACATAATGTATCGCTCTGAGCAGCTTAGATTTCATCTGGAGACCAAGATGGCCTTATTCCTGTGGTGAGCCTTCTGTCTCAGTCTTCCGAGTGTCACAGTTACGGGTGTGTACCGGCACATTCAAATAGACCCAGCCTTGTGGAATACTTTTTTCTTTTGATTGTAGAATAACGGCCCACCCACCCATTTCCACCTTTATTTCCAGTTATTCATGGGGCTCTCCTAAAACTAGTGCTGGCTAGTTTCATTTCAACTCAACATAAGCTAAAGTCATCTGACAGGAAGGAATCTCAATTAAGAAAATGCCTCCATAAGGTAGAGGTGTAGGCAAGTCTGTAGGGCATTTTCTTAATTAGGAAGTAATTGGGTAGGGTCCAGCCCATTGTGGGCAATACCATCCCTGGGCTGGGAGTCTTGGGTTCTATAAGAAAACAGGTTGAGCATGTAATGAAGAACACGTCCGTAAACAACACCCTTCTATGGCCTCTGCATCAACTCCTTCTTCCATTTGAATTCTTGTTCTGATTTCCTTTGGTAAGGAACAGTGATATGGTAGTATAAGCCACACAAACTCATTTGCTCCCCAAGTTGCTTTGGTGATGGTGTTTCATCAGGGCAATAGAAACTCTCAGGAAGACACCCACCCTCCAGTCCTTTCACTCACAGTGTTCCCTGCTGTTTCTGCCCCTTCCTTCTCTTCTTCCCAGTGGGCTTCCCTCGGCCATATCATATATGCCCTGGACTTGATAACCACTGACTATACCACGGCACACCACTCTATGTCCTTGAATTTGAATTATTTCTTGAGTTTCAAACCTTTATGCCAAAGTAATTTACACATCAGCATGAAACCCTGTAGAATCCCATAGCTAAATTGTTCACGATCAAAATACTCTATTTTCTCTCCAAATTTGTCATTTCTTGTACTCCATTCCAGTGTTAGATGAATCACATTAACTTAGGTATTCAAATCCAAATTCCTCCTCTCTCTTCATCTCAAATTTAATTGGAGAGTACGTTTGCTCATTTTCCTTCAGAAGCTCTCCTTTCTGTTTCAATGTCTTAACCTTCACATAACTCTGTATTTCTAATGGTCGCTCTTTCTTCGAGTACATTGTGAATATATATATTTTTTTCAGTATAAAATGCAATATTATTTCACCATCCCCCAAATTAGTATTCTTAGGGTCTTTCAGTGATAATATATGTCCTTTAATGAAAAATACTCATGAGTCACATTTGTAATTATTGCTGAATTCCTCACATCTACACTCAGGACTTACCCGCACAGCCGTGCACACAGAAGTGTGCTAGACAATGCTAGCATACACACCCACTAGGACTTCAGGTTCATCCCTGATGAACAACTCTTTTTCATCCTTATTTATCTGTTCTGAAAACTGTATGGACTTCGTTTCTATAACCTCTTTGCATTATTGCCAATTAAAATTAAAATCCAGTTGCCTTTTACCTTCTACCCATATGAAACTGAGTAAAAATCTGAGTCTTTAATATATAGCATTCAAATGATTGATTTATAATGTACTATAACATTTGTCTCTCTGCATAGTCTGCAGACTTTTAAAATAAAAGTATTATAGTATTCAGTATATTACCAGATACAAAAACGAGGTCCAAGAAGAAAATACACCACATTCATGGTGCGTGCAATAATCAAAGAAGGAAGAAAATTATGTTCCTCTACTTGTGTTTGATTTTCTTCTTGTTTTACTGCCTGAGATAATGAATAAGGTAGAGACCAAAGCAATGTCTAGTGAATATAACAATGTTTAAAATAGAACAGTGTTGAGGATGAAGCATATCGTTAAGATACATAAGCCCATGACTTTAGACAACAGTAGGTCATCTGAAGGAGTCTCAGAGAGGGTCCAGCACTGATGCTGTACCAGAAGCCAGAGGCCTTGCACTTGACCAATAGTATATAATGAACATTTACAAGTAAAGCCGAGCGAACAAAAAGATCTGCTGTGAGGCACATCACGGCTTCCAGTGCCTCTAAGACAAATGAAGAGGGGCTTGGCGAGGCAGGAAGGATGAAGGAGCAATGTAGTCTTCTTGTTTGTTTGGTTTGTGTGACAGTTTGAATGAAAATGAAACTGGCCCCCATAAGCTCATAGGGAATGTCACTATTAGGAGGTGTGGCTTTGTGGGAGTAGGTGTGGCCTTGCTGGAGGAAGTGTGTCCCTGTGGTAGGCTTGCAGTTTCCTATGCTTAGGATATTGTCCAGTGTCTCAGATTAGGTCTTTCAGACTGTAGCCACCACCGTGTCTGCCTACATGATGTCATGCTCCTGTCGTGAGAATGGACTGACCCACTGAACTGTGAGTGAGTCTCCCCAGTTATCCTTTATAAAGAGTTGCTGCGGTCATGGTGTCACTTCACAGCAATAGAAACCCTAACTAAGTCAGTTTGTTTTGTTTTTAATTAATATCTCTAAGGTTTTCGTTTTGGGAAGAATTTACTAGGGTGGGGGGCTGATACTGAGGGACTGAGAAATAAGTGGAGTTGAGATGCATTATATAAAAGTCCCAAAGTATCAATACAAAAATATGTTGAAAGGAAAAAAAGATACACACGCCTTAGGAATATTTTTGTTTAAATTGATTGCACTATTGTAAGTAACAGAATGAGTATTACTTCCAGAATGGAGATTATTACTTTGTTTTTTTTCTCTTTTATTTTCTTTTTTATTGATTTTGTTATGCTATACTTTTCCTCTGCTCTCCCCCTTCCTCTCCCTCCCCTTCAACCCTCTCCCATGGTCCCCATGCTCCTAATTCACTCAGAAAATCTTGTCTTTTTCTACTTCCCATGTTGATTAAATCCATGTACGTCATTGTTGTCTAGGTTCTCTGGAATTATGAATAACAGGCTGGTTTTCTTTGCTTAATATCTAAAAGCCACTTATAAGTGAATACATATAATATTTGTCTTTCTGGGTCTGGGTTATCTTACTCAATATGATGTTTTCTGCCTGAAAATTTCAAGATGTCATTATTTTTTCTGCTGTGTAGTACTTCATTGTGTAAATGAACCACATTTTTTTATGAATGGTGAAAAGGGAATTTGAAGTTATTGACTTATGTAACTCTCTAAGCTAAATAGTAAGCAGTTTTTACCCTCTTGATTCAGGTCTACAATAAGCAGTAAGCTGTACTTTACTCCTCTGGTACTAGTCATAGCAATAAATTTTACCACATAAGTTTGTACACGGGGAACAGGAATGAGTGTCCTCTTCCTCAGGCTGGAAGTGCAATGGAGTTTTCTGAGTAAATTGGGCCACAGACACTTAAGTCTGTCCCTGCCAGTGAGACACAGTCTTAGAGATAGCAACCAATTCCTAAACTTTTTCCTATTTCTTCTTCCAATTTCAGTGATAACAGCTTCATCACACAGTTGAATACAAAACTGAACCAAATTCATGTTAGGTCAGATTTTTAAAATGTAATGGGATATATTTTATGTAGTTATCTAACACCAAAACCAAAAAGTCTATAACAGAATTAGAACTAGGAAAACAGTTTGTGCTATATTTTCTTTTGTACCTAATGTCTACTTCCTGTATTCAATATAAATAAACACATTTGTTACCAAAAGTATAAAATTTAACATGAAGTTTCATAGCTTCTATTTTGTATACTGATTCTAACTGTATAAAAGTTCATGAACTGTATAAACCATCAGTCTGGTTAATTTTATTGTGTGGTATTTTTATTTATTTGTAATGATTTATATAATAAAGTTATCAGAATTTTTTTTAATTATTAATGTAATGGGAAGAGGGAACAAAAGCACTGTCTTGTCAACATACTGAAATAATATGAGCATTTTAATTAAAGCAGATAGTGACTCATTTTTACTAATATTCTAGAGAAGTCATACATCAATATTAGTCTGTTGGAACACAAATTGAAATGAATTGATTTGTGACAGCCTAAAAATGTTAAATAAATTAACGCTAAAAATCTATCAAAATTACATGTCTATTGGTCGTAAAATATTAGGAAAATAGATTATCACTTTCTTCTACTACTGCAAGATTTAAGCACAGAAGTATGAAGGTAGCAAGTACACAAAAGACAAGCAGACAAGCAAGCAGGAAATTGAGTCTGAAGCGTTTATCAAACAGAGCCAGAGATGAGACAAAAGACATTATGCTGCCAACATACATTCCAGAAATACAGTCTGGGTCAGGGCCAGGAGCTGGCAAGTCCATCGATGTGAATCAGAAGAAATGAGGTCAGAAATGAAAGATGCATCTAAACTAGGTGCTCAAATGCAAATTTCAGGCCAACAGTGAGAGTGAAGTCGAAACCCTGTAGGTAACCCAAGACAGTGTGTTCAGAAGGTTCAAGTCATCTGAAATTAGATGATCTCAGTCACCAGCTCCACGATGCCAGTCAAAACAAGGACATCGACTGAGAAGCACCTGGCATATTTCCTCACACTGAAGCCCCAGAATCCGCGTGGTCCTAGGAAAGCAAAGCACACACCACGGCACGAGGACTCCAATCCAGCTTTATCCGACACCAAATTATGTGTTCTCAGACAGTATGCTGGCTGGCACCGTGCCATTAATCCTTTCGACTTGCATAAAGAGAGTAATTACCAGTGAGTGCCTTGTCCTCCCAAAATAGAGCTGATCCAACACAGGGCACAAGACAGAAGGAAAAGCAAATCTCAGCATGATAAATTAGAAAGAGGACTAGCATGTGATCTAATCTGTTTAGCAATGAAATAAAAACATACACAGTCGGGGAACACGCATGCACATGCACACGCGCACAGGCACACACACATCCACACTAGTGCATGAGTGTGTGCATATACACATACACTGTCAGGCTTCTTTCCTTTGTTCCTTATCTCATCTTGTATGAACAAAGCACAAAACAGAAAAGGCACAATTAGGTTTCCCGTTAGAGGAGGGGTTTCTGAAGGAGAAGAATACATCACTTAAAATGAGAAAAAGATATCTTTAGTAGAGTGTGCCTCATGGTTTTCTTCTTGTTGATTTCCTTTCCTGTCATATTTTGGTGTACCCCCTATCCCCCTTCCCTTCATCTTCCTTCTCCCTCTATTCTTGCCTTACATCTCCTTTCTTCTCCATTATCTTTTCTTTGTGTGTGCCTTGGGGGACTGAACCACCGAGGGCCTCCAACATGCTAATGAGCATCGTATCATCCTACCCCTAGCCCTCTGTGTGTATAAATAAGGAATAGTAAGGGATACTTGGTGACGACCAGGAATGAGTGTGAGTGAAGTATTGAACTCTACATCTTCATTAGACAGAGAAACACCGACATTCACAAATGACCATCCCAGGGCCCTGGTATGGGGAACCCTCTGCACGTTGGTAAAAGAAGGATTCATTTTAAATTGTTCTCATCTGCCACCCCCTTGCTTGTCTCTCAAACATTCTCTAGTTCTTTCTGCAGAATTGAAGCCCTCCCTTTGGTTTCCATGAACTAGGCTTAAGAAGACCATTTTTATGTTCCCATGGGGGAAGACACTTTTGGCCCCTCTTCTACTTCCCGCTTGACCTACACGTATCTCACCATGACAAGACCTTTTATTAAAAACAAAAACAAAACCAACAAACAAAACAAAAATCCTTTTATTTAAGAAAAAAGACTTTCCTGGTTTCACCTTAATCCCAATCAGCCTGAAGCAATGGAAGAAATGCGGTCCCAGGTCCCAGGGAAATGGAGTGAACAAGTTGCTGTGAGAAATGGATAGAGCAATTGGGAGCTAGTATTTTTTCCCCTAATCTTGCAAACCTAGACTTTCCCCAAGATATTATCAATGGTTCTCTGCGACGATTCATGTTCATGAAGTAAGGAGTGAGTTGCTGCAGAGTAACATGTTTACCTGAGAAGAAAACACACATTCTGGCTTCAGGAAGTGAAGACCTGGGCCATCTTTCAGGAAGAGAAGATGATGCTCAGTGGAGGAATACCTCACCCACCCTAGCGAGTACCTGTCACGCTAACTCCCTGTGTCCTGTAAAACCACTCAAATCTCTTGAGCCATTCAGAATGGAGATTTGGGAAGAGAAGATCTCTCTCATTTTCCTTACGACTGGCCTTGCATAAGGCTGTTTCCTCACAAGTGACAAACACTATCCTCAGATTCTGGTAACATTGGAGCCAGCCCTCTGTTGAGTGGCTGCACCCCACCACTGTCCTGCATGTAAAATAAAAGGAGGGAAAAGGGTGTAGATGATAACGGCCAGTAATGTATTTTAGATTGGTCTATTTTTTTTACAATTTTATTTATAAGGCATATAGACAAGATACTACTGTTTTAATCCTGTCATTTACTGAATGACGATCCATACCAGCTGCTTTGCTGGAAAGATTTATTCCTCAGGGAAGATCATTTACTTTCCATTCGTGATTATTAGAGCTTTAACGAGATAATACTTATAACGAGTTTACAGTAGGGCAGTAAGTATCAATTATTTATGATGATCAATGCTTTCTTTATTAAGCTTCACAATTAAAAATATTCTGAGGTTAAAGACTATATGTTTTTTTTAATTGAAAAATGATGAAAACCTTATACTTTATGTTACATTCTGTGATGATTAATTTTGTCAACTTGATTATATTGAAAGTCATGTAGACTGGGATTCAGGATAGAACAAAGGAGGGAAATGAGAGCGCTTGCACCCTCTTGGCCGTCACTTGGGCTGATCTATCTGTATATCTATCTATCTGTCTGTATATCTGTCTGTCTGTCTATCTGTCCATCTATCATCTATCTGTCTGTCCGTCCATCCATCCATCCATCCATCCATCCATCTATCTATCTATCTATCTATCTATCTATCTATCTATCTATCTATCTATCTTTTATCTCTCACACAAACACACACATAAGTTTCTTCTATCAATCTTCTATTGTCTATCTCTATCTTTCTCCTTCTCTCATTCTCCCACCACCTTCCTGGCTGTCATGGTGTTACTATAAAATTGAACCAAAATAAACATTGTATTCATGTTTAAATATTTGTGAAAGCAACAAATGTCTTGCACCATTACCAAGGTTTTACCTTTAGACAGTGGACAAGCACCTGCAGGGCAGATTCTTATTTTAGCAGACCCTCAAACTGTCCTTTCACTTGCTGTCAGCTAAAACTTTATGGTGCAAGTTGACTAGACCCAGAACCATTCCTGTCCATCACTTGACTCTGCATGGTCTTAAACTGAGCATGCTTAGGAAGGATCGACCTGTACATTTAAGTTCTTTGAATAAAACCCCATGTTCCGTTTGTTTGAGGGAGGCATTGCTCAGGAAATGGCTCACATATCATTCTTGGCTACGTTAGGTAATGAATCTTTCCCACTATTTTATGTCTTGACTATGTTTATTTTGCCTTTGTATGTTCACTAATATAGGAAAGAATTGCATTCAGTTGCAATAGTCCTAAGAAGATGGAGTTAATGCTATCAACTATTAGTTTAGGGGCAAGGTATACACTTTAGCTAACAGAGGGCTTTCTTCCCATACAAAAATTCTTGGATTCCATCACCAGTATATTTTGAAATGGTCGTAGTAACACAGCTTTGTAATCCCAGCATTCAGGAGATAGGGGACAGAGGATCAGAAGTTCAGTTTTATTCTTGGCTATATCTGGAATCTGTGGGCAGCCTGGGATACATGAGACCTTTTCTCAAAAACAAAATGTAAAGGTTTGCTTGTAAAGCTCAAGGTTTTTCCCACAGAATCAATATGAATGCCTCTCACCAATGGAATAAATTATATCCTGAATCTGAATATTAGGCATCTCAGTCTTCAACTCACCATAATTTTGCATGGGTCTGCATTGTCAGCTACTATAAACAGTATGAAATTTATGAATGTTTGGAAATGTTCTTTCCATAAGACAGTACCTATTAAAAATAGATCACATACAGTAGAACACACTTGCAAACAAAACAAACAAAAGCCTAATTCAAAATGACAACTTGAAGATACTGAACCATTTGAAAACATCATGTCTCATGTACTCAGAAGATGTTCCCACTTGTGACAAAATGTGGAGTCTCTTAACCCTTGCTGTGCCCTGGAACCACAGCAGGTAGCACATACCAAGCAATAATGAGATCAGCTCAATCCTCTACCCAGCAGGAGAGAGAGCGGTCTGTCTTGTAACAACAGTTCCAAAGGCTTTATATAAAGCGTGGAGACAGAAATTAGACTACCCTCCCACACCTCAATGAAAATGCTTCCCATGGAGTGACTCAGCCTGCAAACCTAAACAGGAGCCATGTCACAGCATGCTACAGGCAGCCACAGCAGGCTCGACATTAGCTGCCTTCAGCATGCATGGGGACGGCATAGAAGGAAGGCAGCCAATCACACTGGAGGCATCTATCTTGTGAAGGGGCTCTAGACTCATAGCAGCAATAGAGGACACTGACTCTTCATGCTCCCAAATGTGTTTTTCTACTTGATTACCAGCATTAAATTCAAAGGGCCACGAACGCATATTTACTCTATGTTAATATAGAAATTGTAAACAGTATCAGCAGTTAACAATTTACTAGGCATTTTGCTTACTTCTCTAATATAGCTTATCCAATTTGATATTTGCAATTATGAATAATTCTATTATTTTCACCATTTTATTGTTAATAGGTATAACACTAGTATACAGAGATGTCAGGAAAGTTATCCAATATCAGGCACAGGATTAGGATTTCAACACACACATTCGTGTGTACTGGCTGTCTTCCAAGGAATGCTACCCCAGTTTCTCCCTATCCATCCTTTGTTCATTTTGAAAACAGCCAAGAGGTTTATAGAACCATCATAGTTATAGGCTCTATTGTAGCAATGTGCAGAGATTCCCCAATCAAGTATGAAATGAGATGATCTTTACAATATTCTCTGGGTTTAATTTTGATTTAGTTTTATTATGGGAATGATTTTGGGGAATCATTCAGTCTTCTCAAGTATCCTATAGCTTATATTTTACTCCCTCAAAGCACATAGAATACGTATTTAACATTTAACATGCATAGTCTTAGCGTGTTATGAATTTAACTACGATCAACAACTTATGTAAAAATGACTCAATAATGCATTTTAAACAACAATATGCTGTTGAAAGATTAAAAAAATTAACTAGCAAGAAAGTTAGGTCAATATGCTACTTCTCTGATAGACTGTGGAGGAGTGTTCATTCCTAACATTAAATTGAAGACTCTGATCTCTAAATGGCTAATAAGATGGTGGTGTGTACTGAATGCAGAGAAAAGGGTATGGCATGTAATTGTCACATGATGGACATGCTTGTAGTCACTGTGGATCATGACAATTTATTATGCAAGAATGCTTTCTAATCTTGATACACTTTGCTTCTTAATTACCTGAAAAACTTCTGAAAGAATAAATACCATTTCTCTTGTTATCTTGATGATTTGAGAAAGAACAGTAAATTTGACAATCATACACTCTCAGCTAGTTTTTTGCAGATTTTACAATTAACCATCAATTTGTCATCTCATAAAATTCTTATACATAAACTCTTACTGTGCATACATAATGAAGCATCTTAAACTACCTTACTGTGCTTGAGCTATTTTGGTCTATAATTTGAGGAAGAACTAATTAAGCATATTAGTTTAAATTCTTCATGTCTTCTCTTTAAAGCTTATTGTTGAGATTAGGTACTACTGTGGGATATAATGCCGTTTTAGGATGTCCCTCCCTATGTTGTGAATATGCTTTATTACCATTGGTTAATAAAGAAGCTTCTTTGGTCTATGGCAGGGAAGAATATAGGGAGGTGGGAATTCCAAGCAGTGATGGGGAGAAAGAATGTGGAGTCAGAGAGACACCAGTCACTGCCAAAGGAGTAAGAAACCAACCAGAGCATTACCAGTAAAACACGGAGCACTTGGAGATCATAGATTAATAGAAATCGGTTAATTTATATGTAGTGCTAGCTACCCAGTAAGATGCCAGAGCCATCGACTAGTTTGTAATTAATATTAAGCCTCAGAATGGTTATTTGGGAATTAGCAGACAGGAGAGAAAGCTTCAGTTACACAATGTATCCAAGATCCCTTCTCTTAATCATTTGGATATGTTCACACAAAAAGAAAGGAAGAAAAACAATACCAAAATACTAAAATAACTCTTTCCTTTTGGATCCTTCCTTTTATTTCTTTTACTAGTAGTGTTTCCCAGGCTCAGTTTTGTGTCTGATGTCCCAGTTTCTTTCAAAGTTGATACATGATTTAATTTATATCTTAGTTTTTTTTAATTTTCATAAGACAGTTTTAAGTTGACCTACTTGTGAATATAATAGATATGCCTGCATCTGTCTACAAGACAAACAGGAGGTATGATCTGTTCTTGTAATGATTCAAACCTTGTTAACAAAAATGTCAAATTAGATCATCTTCAAAATGAATACTTACATTCAGCATATTTCTGAAGCTGGGAAAATTCCGAGGGACTGAGATGGGCCCATTTTTCCTGGTTTGTCATGATGTAGGAGAAGAATACCTCACACACCAGAGGAAGGATTCCTTATCCAGGTGTTGGGCAGAGCTCTGTGCTTTAAAGAGTCTACACGGTGTGTTTCATGATGAAATAGTTCAGGCTTTCAGAACATCCAATCCACCCACGTAAAATTCCCGGGGATGTTTGTAGTTTTAATACTGTCTTATAATACTGTAAAAAGAAAAACACAAAGATAAAAAGGTTAGCAATATTGAACAAAGGAAATGATAGCGAGAAAATTGTCTGTCCTAACTAATAGATTGTTTTATTTTATTTTGCATATGTTCAGTCTTGCCTCTATTCTTTAATGGTATTCCATGTTCTTTCTCTAATAACAAATCAGACAAATAAATGAAACTAAGAGTACAAAATGTGAAGAACATTTTGCTTAATCAAAGTATGCTGACAAAAGTAGATTTGTGTTCGATTTTATAAACTCCACATTCCAAGGATAGGCAAGAACATTTTTTAATGATTTGAACTCATCGTTTTCAAAATATCTAAGTAGTACCAACCCAAAATCCAGACACAACTTATTAAAGGAATTGGAAATCATATACAATTTGTTAATGTACTAGATTTCTAATTGTGTTCTTGAATGATACTTAGCACTAAAACACACACCCATATATCATTATTCAAGTCAATTAGGGGTCTTATATAATTGCTGTATTACAATTAAATTTTAGAAAACTTTTAGTATTATAATCTTTAAAATTTTCAATAAATGTGCCAAATCAAAGTAATACCGAATGTGTGAAAGACTTCCTTAATGAGAGTAGATGACTCCACTGTGAATCACGTTTTAAAATAAATCCCCAAGTTGTCAGAGGCTTAGATTCACTGGCAAATTCATAAAGACAAAAAGTGAACTCCATCTGGCTTCAGTGTTTTATCAGAGACTGTGATCAATGGCTCAGAACTCAACCAGGCTGGCATTGGAAGTTTCATAAAAACGGTAGCTTGGGAAGAATGACTTTGTCTCTAAAATTTGCATATTGAAAGATTTATGAAAAGAGGTACAACCTGTTAAAGCCACAATACCTCCAGCATGACTGTGAAGAAAACAAAGAAACCTACAGCAAACAGAGTCAATGTTCAAGTTTTGGTATCTTTATTTTGAAAAACAGTAGCTTGTTCATTGGAGAGAAAAACAGAGTGATTGGGATGTGTTAACCAACGGCCAGGCTATTTGAAATCCGTCAGGACACACGCAATGGATACACCTTGTCTCCATCTGTTTCCATTTGCTGGTTTCATCATCCACACTGGTTTCACCCTGACTCTTTGCTGCTCTCCAGCTCCAGGAATTTGGGTGATATGGTGCACTCTGTCCTCCTCACCCAGAGGAGACAGATGATTCAGTCCTATTTGCCTCGTCACATGCTCTTCCCAGGGTTTTAAATGTTGGGTAGAGTGGGTGAAGGACAGCGTAAAAATGGCTACAACCAAATCATTACTGAAGTAGTTGGACCCATGTTCCTATCAAAGCCTGATTCGCCAGCTTTCTTGTCTCTTCCACATGCTAGTGATGTCCCTTCATTAAAGAATTAAATGTAAAGCTATACTAAGACTATCACACATATGTACAATTAATATGCATTAATGATTTAAAAAAAATCACAGATAAAATGAGCAAACAAGTTTCTGATCTCTATAATATCTAGGTCTCTTGTGATGATGGTAGTTCATTAACTGATTCTAAAAAGGTTTGTTGAATCTCTGTTACCCAACATGGTAGTCAATGGAAACACAGCCAAGAGTCAAACACGAAGAAGATGGGAATAATGCTGACACTGAAATTAAATCAGCTGTCAAGGAGACTGCACAAATCGCATGGTGTGTGGCACAGCATGCGGTCTTCCCAATTCAGGCCTGTAAGACAGGCTCTGATGGTGCCTCTGACTTTCGTCCAGTGAGACTGTTGGCAGGGAATGATTGGCATCACAGGACTGTAACACCATCTCCACCTGTAGCCCCTCCACTCTCTGTCTTCCTGAACACCCTTAGTACCAGAACTCCACAGAAGGTGTATGCATTGAAATGACTGCTACCAGACATCTGGAATTAAGGATCGGAATGAAATTTAAGAAGATTTATATTGAGGCACGCAGGAATGTTCAGTTGGACTGAAATGTGTGTAAGTGTCCTGTCGAGCCTTTTTATCTGCTCTTCCTGTCAGGTGACATGTTTGGTGTATGCGGGAGAGTTTCTTGTTCTATGGAGGCAAATGTTTAGAGTGGAAGCTGTGTGCTCAATAAATTAATCTGGGATATAAAATAGCAAACAGCAGAACAAAATCAAACCATTGTTCTATGAATAATGTTTTATTAGAACAGAGACATGTTCGATAGAGAAACTAGCAACAGGCCTATTTTTTAATTTGAAGAATTATAATGTTTATTATAGAAAATACTGCAACAAACAATTAAGGACGAAACACCGCTAACCTTATATTTTAAAAAATAAATAAATAAAAAGAAATAAAAAGAAAAGAAAAGAAGCCGGGCAGTGGTGGTGCACGCCTTTAAACCCAGGACTCAGGTGGTAGAGACAGGCAGATCTCTGTGAGTCTTAGGCCAGCCTGGTCTACAAGAGCTAGTTTCAGCACAGGCTCTAAAGCTATAAAGAAATCCTGTCTCAAACACACACACACACACACACACACACACACACACACACACACAAACCTATCATTATCTTCATACAATTCACTGTGAAATTGCTTCTAATTAGATCTTTAGGTTTTCTCCTTTTCTACCACAATTTCCTTAGTCCCTGTTGTTCTTAGATATTAATGAACTGAAAGGTTTCCAGTTTGACAAACTGCTAAAATGGTAACTAATCAGTTATAAAGTCTAATAACTTATAAGGCCCAATACAATTCATGCTGACCTCTATTCTGTTATAAGAAGCCAAATATTAAATAATGTAAGTTCAATATTTGGTGGCAAAATAGTTATTCAAACAAATACTGTGTCCATGTGCAATTTCAGACCGAATGACTAGCATGGCCATGCTGAGCAGATACTTCAAGCATCTCAGCTTCCGGCTTTGTGAAGCGTTAGTTTCATAGTTTTAATTACTGGGGTGCAGGCTGAAAAATGATGTTCGTTTAAAACTTGTAACTAGGTGAGCTAACACATCAGGCCTATGAAAAGATAAATGTAGCCTGTATAATATTAAATCCAGAGCCACTGCTACGCTTCATGCCGCAGAAGGTGTTGAAAATAACACAGCACTTTCTCACAGCCGCTGCCTCTTCACAAATGGTTAGAGAGAACGTGACGATATTCAATTGGGAATCCCCATGGTGTGTTCGCAGATTTCCGTTCCCCTGCAGACGGCTTTCTTTAGGCGCATGAAATGAGTGCCAGGAGGGAACCACTGTGCTGGCTTTGGGAAAGCAGTCTAATTCTGGCTTTCTCATCTCGTCAACAGATGTGCCACTTTGCTTAGTTAGTGGCAGGAAATAATTACATTGGAAGCGCTGAAGAAAGCTATTTGGCCCATTGTACCTAGGCTGAACAACATTCTCCATATTCAGGGAAGGACTCAATGTTCTCCTGAGAAAAAAAATATCTAGTAATATCTGGAAAAGAGGAACTGCAGTTTGGTCAGCCAATTCTATGAACGTCACATGTCATGACTCTAATCACTGAATATGAATTGGTAATCTTAAGACTCCCTGGTGAACATGTCTATACACATTTAAAGGGTTTTGAGGACAAAAGATATTGCCAGGATATCAAGAACCATAAACTCCTTAATTGAAGGGAAATGAAAGGAAAACAATAGAAACGAGTAAAGATGGAAGAGTAGAAGATTATTCTAGGAGGACACATGAAAACAGAGTGAAGTGACGTAGAATATCAATGCTATAATTTATAAGTTTTTATTCATTTGGCTCTGAGAAGTATAAATTTGAAACTTGATAGCAGGTAGGCACTATGCTAAACACTGAGTAGGCCACAATATGCGAATTTTCTATGACACTTGAACTCTGAGATTTCTTTAGGTGAATGACCTAAATTGAATAAACTCACTGTCTTAATAAATAATTAGAAGCCATGAAGCTACATTTTTAAAAAGCTGGCAATAATATTCTATATGAGAACAAAAACATGGTTTTATTTATATTGGAAAATGCATAAAGCAAAAAAGAAGGATTATTTAAACTAAATTATAAAGGTTAAAAATTATTCACAAAACCTATCACATGCTAGAGTCAGTGGAGATGAAGATGCTTCAATAGAGTAGATGCTTCCTTAAGAAAGGGTTGGAGGGCAGTTTCTTAATTAGTCATTAATGTAGGAAGGCCCAGTTCACTGTGAATGGTGTCATCCCTTGGCTGATGGTCCTGGATTCTAAAGGAAAACAGGCAGAACAAGCCACAAGGAGCGAGCCAGTAAGCAGCACCCCTCCCCATGGTCTCTGCATCAGCTCCTGCCTCAAGACTGCTGTCCTGACTTCCTTCAATAGTGAACAGTGATGTGGAAATGTAAAAATAACCCTCCAAGTTGCTTTTGGTCATGGTGTTTTATCGCAGCAATAATAACCCTATTTTCAGAAATTTTAAGGTATTTCTAAAGAAGTGATAATATTAGACTCTGGTGACCAAAAACTACCAGACCATAGGAGTTCAATTTGAATAACAGTAAAAGCTTGATATTGAAGATATCATTAAAGATTTATGATGTGCTATAAGTAAGTCATCTAACTATGTGAGTGAGATGTATGTGGAGGACCAAAGATGTGAGCCCATTCCACCTTATCTGAAGGTCAAAGAGTTTGATGTTGCTCAAAGTTGTTGAAAATGACTTTGGCTACACATCCTGACCTAGAATGTGGTTACTTGATACTTTGGATATTTAGATGGCCCATAAATGCATATCCTCTCTACCCTAATCAAAGGTCAGAGAATTCAAGCATACTTCTGCTACTCCTTTTGGATTAGGAGGTTTGGCCTAGGGAGTGGCTGCCTTCAGGATAATTGATCTAGAGTGGGCTTACTGCCTAAACAACAAGATGCTTTTCACAAGAGTTATGTCTCTAAGTATTGAAGTTGCAGTTGTCCTTTGTATCATGTTAAAGCAGTCAGTCCTCTGCCTTACCCCCATTTGGTATTGGGCTATAAAAGTGTATGGAAAAATAAGCACAGGCAAACTCATAACTCAGGATGGAGGAGGCTGAGTGACCCCCATTACTATCCTGTGTATCTGTAATTCATTCTTATCTTTGATCTTATTATCTAACATTTCTAATCCTCATGCTCCTACTCTGGAACGTATAAACCGGCCACAGCAAGAAGCCTGGTAGGATTCAAGGTGATTCCCAACATATTAACACACACACACACACACACACACACACACACACACCTTTCACCATGAAGATCCATGACATCTTCACAAGAAGACCCATGACATTCACATCATGAATCTCTGTTTTTTAAATATTTTGCTTATTTGTCCCGTGTGTGTGTGTGCACGTGCGCACATGAATTTACACACATGTGTGGCATGGCATATGTGCAGAAGTCAGAAGGCAATAGATAGTAATCAGATCTATCCCTCTACCACATGTGTTTCAGAAATGAAACTAAGGTTAGCAGACTTGGCGACCAATGTCTTTACCCTCTGAGATATCTCAGAAACCCATAGGGGACTTCTTACCCTATAGAATTGTAAGAAAAATGAATTTCTGTTAATTTTAAATGACTCATCTTTAGAGACCCTATTATAGCTCTCTACAATGGTGGTAAGAACCATGACTTTGAGAAAGAATGTATGACCCTCGCAATAATCTAGCCTTGCTGGAAGCAGAGTGATGAATGCTGGACTTCATCTAGCAGTCTCCATTCCATCACACGGATCAAATCTAACCATAATTCAGGGGGCAAAGACCAAGCCTTGGTTTAGTCTTAACATAGAACAGGCTCTTGTAGCACAGAGCAAAATGAGAAAGGAAAGCAGGGTTAAAGTTGCAAATAAGAAATATTCAACTCCCCTTATGCAAGAGTTTAGTATCAAATAGGTGGATCTGGATAAATTTGTTAAGAATGAGTTACCACAGGTATAAAGACAGGGGTTAAAAAGGCCTCCCACAACACAGCCCGCCACACTTCTAACCAACTGCTAGAAGAGTATGGTATCAAAAAGGAGAAACCAAAAAGGAAGAAAGCCCCTTCCAAAGGGAGGGCAGAAGTCACTTTTTCCCAAAGCTGCTGCTTATTTCAATAAAATGCTGTTGAAGAGTCCAGTTGACCTCAGCAATACTAATTTGTTTGACACTAGGCAAGTCAGACAGCAAAAGGTCGCATTAATGGAACTGAGTTTAATATGAAGACTGCAAATGTCAACAACCCTTACTTAAGAGAGAAATCCAAGGCCAGGGGAATTCAATTTCAGCTAAGACTTCGATTCACTTATTCATTAATTTAATTACTTTGATAGAAATTATCAAAATAAAAATTTTTAAATTATTTTAAGTTTATTAATTACCATACTTGAATTTTAGGAGAGAGCTGAAGTCATTAGTTTGTCAAAGTCACTAAGAAACAAGAGGATTTGTTTTAGAAAGCAATTCAGCGATGAAAATATTCCTAAGGATGGGTACGAGCTCATTCTACAGATTTTGTTTTTAGGAAATAAAAATTTCTCGGTGATTATTCCTGTATTCTCAGCAATGTGTTCCAGTAATCAGCAGAGTATTGAGTTATAAAGTTATAAGGGTGGAGGAAGTAACAGGAAAATATGAAAATAAATACACAAAAAAGATGAGGAAGTAGTATCAATGAAGTAATTTAGTAAAGATGCTTGGCAAAGCTAAAATCCAATTGCCTATCATGATTGATTCATTTCAAACTGTAACAGTCATACAATTTTTAAATGATAAATTTCCACCCCAAAATTTGTACCTGACAAATAATCACACTCTTTCCATTTTTAATCAGATCGACCTACACTGCCATTCAGATTCTGAACCATGGTCTCCTCATGCCTAAAGTGAATCACTTAGCCCACTTTAGCCTCAGGAAAGGAGGGGAACAGACTCCCATCTCGCAGAGGTGTTAGCTCTTAATAGTGTTATACATGTCCAATATGACAACTAGGTTCTCAATCAAGGCAATTATTTTATTGCTTTTATATATGTCAGGTACAGGATGTAGCATTGAATTTGGACATATTTACAGGATGTATCCTGGGGGTAAAAGACTGAAAATCTGCAAACCTTTTTTATAAGATTATGTGGGTGGCTTAATAAAAGATCCATAATTGCGTTATTCTGGGAGTCTGCTGGCAGAAAAAAAGTCTAAAAGAAAAACAGCAAGGGAAATCTGCAGATATGCTGAAGGAAAACACCAATGCTGCATTGCATACAGTTTTGAAGTCAGAGTTTTGAATTTGGATGGTTATTGTGTTTTCTGTTTAAAATTTCTCTTTAAATGAACCTTAAATTTTCGTGCATCTCACTTTCAACTTGAGGCACACATTTTAGAATAGATATGGACAGTCTGGGCAAACATGAGGAATCTGTATAATTGTAGACTATTTTTCAACATGAAATCCTAAGTGTAAAGTGGTCTGCCAGACTCTACGTTCCCGGAACTAAAATAGGCCCCCACAACAGCAGACCCTGCTGAAGGGAAGTTTCTCCAGGAGTCCCAGACTAGGGACAGAAAGCTGAGGATCTGTTGCCAGAGTGGAAATGTGGATCCCAGGAAGACGCTCCTCGTGTTCTGACAGCTTATTTCACAGACAAATTGGCATATGCATGTTTCCTGGCTGGGAGTTCATTTTTTTTTTCAGCAGAATTATAATACTGCTAAAGGAAAGACAGAATTTAAGAACATTTTCCTTCCGAGGTACAGTCAGACTATAAACACATTCAGCTTTTATTAGGTTCTGTTTTCTCATTTCTTTTAAAGTACAGAAACACTGGCAAACTTATGGACCCAAGGAAGTGACCACGAGCAGAATGGGCACAATATTATACTTTATGTCGGTGGTCTTCTGGATTCTGATTATACCTGTTCAAAGGATGGAGACTTTGACTCTGTGCATCCCCAACCTCCAGAGCAGCCAGGAGAGAAGTGATGGAAATGACTTCCTCGTCTACTATGCAAATGTCCAAGCTCAGTCTTCCTGTCTTGGTCTCTTACTTTTAGGAGCTAGCCAGCCAACACTAAGAAAGCTCGCACCAGCTCTATGAAGAGACTACTTGGAGCTGAGGATGGAGACTCAAACATGAAATAGAATGTACACATTTAACATGTCTTTTTTCCCCCAGGTTTTTACTTCACAGTTGTGGATCCCTATAAAGACAGGAGAAAGAGAACAGAAAACAGGAATTCGGCATAACACACTGTTTAGAGGGAAAAAAAAAAAAAAAACAAAGTTATAAACCTAGAAATACAAGTCTATTTCACTGCCTCTTTTAGAAAATAAAACTTCACAATTATAAATACAAGCTTAGCTCTAGGAAAGGGAACCGAAAGAAATAAAGGACAGCTCTTCCTGTCACCCCCAGGTCGGAGACACTGCAGTTCAATGGCTTCTCCTTCTGTCCGACCTGAGGCTTGACAACAGAAGCAGGCATTTCTTAGTACATAGTCACTGAAAGTCAGTGGCTTTATCGAAGCAACATTCTATGATCAGCTAATGAAAGCAGAAACACTGAAAAGAAGTCTCCAAGTATTAACCCCATTCCCGTTTCCAGAAGAATCTAGAATGCAATATCTATCCAATTCAGATTTTATGCTGAATGTACGTACATGCACTTTTATTTTATACAAATTTGGTTATACATCTTAGTTCTATTAATTAATAAAGAATAAATTAAGCACCAAGCATTTTCTGGAAATTGATATCTTTCAAATCTTTAATTCCTTTAAAAATAACATACTCTAAGGTTTTGTTTTCGTTTTTTTTTTCCCTTTGTTTTTTTTCGAGACAGGGTTTCTCTGTAGCTTTGGAGCCAGTCCTGGAACTAGCTCTTTGTAGACCAGGCTGGTCCCGAACTCAGAGATCCGCCTGTCTCTGCCTCCCGAGTTCTGGGACTATCAGTGTGTGCCACCACCGCCGGGCTGATACTCTACGGTTGTTACTCGACACATAGACTGACTGCCTGCGGAGAGACAGCACTGAGGAGACTGGAGATATGTGACGCATGTTCGGAGATGAAAGCAACATTGAGAGTAAATCCACAGTATAAAAATAGAGGTGCGGTCAATACAGCATAGACACATGGCTGAGAGGAATACAACTTTTATGAATTTGGACTAGACATAGCCTTATCTTTTTTCCTAAAGATGTCACTGATTTGAATATGCCACACACATCCTGCTTCACACAGACACACACACTCACACAGACACACACAGACACACAGACACACACACTCACACAGACATACACACACACAGACACACACACACTCACACACACTCACACAGGCACACACACTCACACAGACACACACACTCACACAGACACACACAGACACACACTCACACAGACACACACACAGACACACAGAGCTGTGCAACACAAGCAATGCTGCGTTCTCCAGTGCTACAAGCAGTGAATATAAATCTTTCCTTCCACTGCTTGTTTAAACACCAGGTTTTCCATAACCCAACAATGATATACTGATGTTTCAGCCATCAACTGACACTCTTTTTTTTTTTTTTTTTTTTTTTTTAGAAACTAGCTTGAGAATCTTTTGGATTGTAGTCATTGCTGTTCAAAAAAAAAATTTAAATGATAGCTGAGATAAAAATAGCATTATATTACAAATTCTATTTAAAAAAGTCTCTGCTCCTTTGCCATGGCATTTCACCACATCCTTAGCGCATTTCTTGGCAGCTTTAGTAATAGCTCTCTTTACTCCATTGTCCACACTGTAACACTGTATTCCAGTTACCTTTTTAACTCTGTGTGTATGTGTGTGTGTGTGTATGTGTGTATGTGTGTGTTGCACTTGTACGGCAGCAATGGTATGGACATCAGAGAACAGTTTGTGGGAGTCACTTCTATTCTCACTACGTAGGTCACGACCCAACTCAGGTAGGACATCAGAACTGACATCTTTCCTACTGTACCATTCCATTGGCCCTGAGATACTTCTACCAGTAAATCAGTATGTGTGATTCCTGTATCTAACTTTCTCTACTGGTTCTTGATTACCAATAGAATAGCATCGAATTTGCAGTTATTAGGGTAAGCATAGGATATTTTAGTAAGGTGACTCTGGAGCTAAATTTGACCTGATACTATTCCTTTACTGTGTAATGCTTTTGCATCTGATAATCAACTTTGGTGGGATGGGCTGTAAAGAGTAAGGCTCTCAACATGGCAGCGGTGGTGCCAGGTTTACCTTTAATTTTAACCCCAGCACTCAGGAGGCAAAGGCAGGCAGATTTCTGAGTTGGAGGGTAGACTGGACTACAGAGCTAGTTTCAGGACAGCCAAAGCTACGCAAAGAAACTCTGTATTAAGCCTCTACTGTGCAAAAGAAGAAAGAAGAGCGAGTATCTAATGCCTAAGTGTCTACCAGCCGCCCCATGTCCATGAAAAGAGATGGGTAGAGTAAGTACCAGTTCAATAGGCTGTTAGAAACTCTATGATACTAATGGGATCAAAGGCAATGCCCTGATAAGGCCTGACTGAAAAATACTCATAGGTTCTTCTGGCTCCTGCTTAGGATGCTTTGAACATTGACAATAAAACTGGGATGCAAACTGAGTCTAATTCTTCACCTTAAAAAAGAATAATTTTTATGGCTGATAATTTTCCTCGCGTCAAAATATTTTGACATCCAGGGAAGCTCCTTAAGTCAGATGATAAACAATACAAAATAGCTTCAGAAATCCTTGAAGCTGACTTAGATTCGCTATGCTCCTCCCTCCCAGGGTAAGCAATACAGACTTTCAGGCAAGCCAGGCTGCAAAGAAGACACAGAGACAGGACCCAGTTTCTGGAAGAAGCAGAATCAGTTGATCTTCCTAGGAGAGATTTAGAACAACGGAGTCTTGGAAAGGACTCTCTTGGACCTGCTGACTGTCTGCAGGCTCTGCAGCAGGCTTCAGGGTCCCAGACTTTGTGTGCTCCCACACCTGCCAGTATGGGCTCTGGTGGTGCAGCTGTCTTTGAGTCATTTCTGCTCCTGTAACCCTCACGCATATTCCTGTAAAGAACACCCCAAAGAAACTTACTAGTTCTCCTGCTTGGGCTTCAGTAGTAACCATGCTTTTGCCTGTTCAGGGCTGTCTGCCTGCAGTGAGTAGACACACATACTTTGTCACCCCAGGAAAAGACTAGTAACGCAGCAGCTGAACTTTCAGTACCAATGCATTCATTCTTAAGCTCCAGGAAGGAGTTGGTCTGAAGAGGGTAAAGACCTAACCGGTTAACAAAATTGGTCAGCTACATGTTAATGACCTATAAAAAGATTTTTTAAAAAATGATCCATTCTTACAGGTAAGATAGACTTAAAAGAATCAAACCGTGAATTGGGATGTGGGAAAGATGAGTTTCAATGCATTGAGGAGGGCCTGAAGGATGCCCAGGAAGAAAAGAGGACTGGCAAGCTGAATCATATCACAGAGGTTCGCACACGACTTTCTTTCTTTCTAATAACACGAAAGTCATTTTCTCCTTGCAACAAGAACCCAAGGTGTTAGATGTGGCCACTCTGTCATCAGCCAGGTCTACCTAAGGAACACTGGTGAGCGGCTGCTGGTTGACAATCACCTTGCCTCACCTGCTGATGTCCAAAATATTCCAACACCTAGATATCCAGGAAAGGCCTTAGCCATGCTGTATGATTTACTTCCAGCAAATTTATAATTTCTTTAGTGTGGTATAGGACAGGAAAAAAATGTAGGCTGTTTACACTAAGGTGCATAGTCTTTATGTTAAAACATTGATATAAAATATGTACATATATTATGTAGTGTTTACTAGAAAGGGAAAAGGAACTAAAAATACTATTATAAGTCTGTCTTTCCATAACCAACAGACACAGCCTACCCAACACAAATAACCATACCTACATGCAGGGGCGAACACACACACGTGTGTAAAATCAGTCAGCAATTGTTTCAGCAGTGAGTCTTCCAGCCGTAAGTGACCAAGCTCTCTATGTCTCAGATGCTGCTTTACAATAATATTCTGAATCTATTTCCAGGAAGCAGTCATTCTTCCAAACTTACCTTTCTACTCTCAGTTTAGTCCTAAATATGAGCATCTTATGTGAATAACTTGCTCTTTGCTCATGAGGAGAGATGCACAGGTACCTTTCCAATGCTGTCCTGAGGGATAAGGGGTACATAATTTATACCTCGTTTCCATGGAGGAAGCTGTGCAAACTAAAACATGGTGACAGTGCCAATCATCCTTTTGCACATTACAAATGACAACAAAATGATTGACATCTCCCTAACTCTATGACCACATTACCTACCACACTGAATCAGATACAAAATCAGACTTAAGAAGGTAGAGAATGTTCTGATTGCATTTCAATCCTTCTGTAAGAGATTTTAGAAACATATTTTATTTGTGTTTGTGTCTATGAGCAAGAATAAGCATATACAGTACAGCACATTCATGGGCAGGACAGGAGCTGATGTTGCCTGTCTTTCTCAATCACCTTTTACCTTGCTTTTCAGACAGAATCTCACTGAACCTGGATCTTACTGGTTTCTAGTCTGGCTAGTCAGTCAGCTCCAGAAATCCATTTGACTGATGGTCTTCTTAATATCGGGTTGCAGGAATGCAACTCCTTTCTTTGCCGTTTACATGGTGTGGGAGATCAAAACTTGTGTATTCATTCTTTTGCTGAATATATTACCAACTGAGTCATATCTCCAGTCCAGGATCTAATTTTAACTTATGGTCCATTCCTTACAAGTCCCTTGAGGCTTTTATCTAAGAGTTGAAAAACTCGAGATTAAAATTTAGAAGCTGTCTGAATGGAACAGAAAACACAGAAATGCTAAATTGTCTTTTGAAATACAATTTTCATTGAAATACAAAACTAAAAGTATACAGTTATAATTGATCCTTTTCTATGAGGTAGGCATATGTTTTTTGACATTCATAAATATATGCAATTTTAAATTCTAGACATTAGCATTAGTGTTTATTACTTATGTATGTCCTCATCCTTTAATTTCTATGTGTACATATAATATGAATACAGTATGTAACTTTCATCTATTTTAAAACTGCATAATTTATATCACACTGCCATACTTTCCAACCACTTCTATTGTGTATTCAGTTTCTTATATTGATCTATATCTGCATCAGTGACTCATTTGTGGCTCAGAGATTGTTACTATTATAAAATAAAAGTACTCATTGTACAGATATACTCTGTCTACTCTAATCCTTTCTTTCTGGAAATTTAAGTTTTATCTCTAAATTGTAATTATTAAAAATCAACAATGTGAGCTAGGGATGCAGTTCAATCAGTAGGATGCTTGTCTAGTGTGAGTCAAGGCCTGGGTTTATTTTTCAGGAGGTTGCATACATGCAGTCCTAGCAGACAGAGGTGAAAGCAAGAGGACCGGAAGTTTAAGGTCATCCTCAGCGACACACTAAATCTGGTCTAGCCTGGCTGCATGAAAACCTGTGTTGGAATATGGACAAAAAAAATGAGGCATGGTGAACAGCAAGTTGAGGAACTGTGAGAGAGGCTCCATAAAAAAAGGCACAGCCTTTCACCTCTGGGGCATTTTCTTCCCTGGTTGCTTTTGGCTGTGATTTCCTACCTCCTGCAACAAATAATTGCGTTCAATTTACAAAGCATGTTTATTCTTGTGAATGTCAGAACAGAGCCATAGAACTGAGTTTCATGGAAGGATATGTGGTGTGCTGTCCTTGGTGTACCCTGAACCTGGATATGGCTTTCTGTCTTGATTTTATGCTTTCTAAGATAAAATCTATAGTACATGCCAGGCAATTGTGTTTGAATTGGTCTGTCCTGAGAAGGTTCTGGGAAAGGGCTACTCTGTTATTATTTAAAATGTGCTTACTGGTGCCTATTTGCATGATTTTCTGATCATGTTTTTGTAGCCATGTTTTCCTGCACTCAAACAACCTTCCTTGGATCTTTGCTTTCTTTGTTTCATCCATGCATAAAGGGACATTGAAACTGAAGTAAACTTCTCTACAGCATTAGACTGTAGTCTGCCCCATTCTTTCAGGTTTTCAGATCCCAGGTCGAGCAGATAAGATCTGCATATGTTGAGGGAAAGTTGGCAAATGGCCCTCAAATCAAGGATCTGAATGAAAACCTATGACAGGACATGAGGACTCCCGCAGAAAGAGGTAAATCAGGGTTAATATGAGGCTGAACCTGGAAACCAGCACCATAGTACTGAGTCAATACATCATTTCCTTAAGAAGAGTGGTGTTGCAATGTCTAAAGTCCAGTTACAAGAATGGTGGGATTTAATAACAGAATATAATTCTTGGTAGAGAAGGGCACTCTACATCCCAGAGTATGGGATCAAATTAAAGAAAATACAGTAAAAGCTCAAAGACAAGGAGAAAGTATTCCAGTGCAGTTCTGGGTGACTTGAGCATTGGTCCATATTCTAATACAAAGAATAATTGGGGATGAATCAAAAGATACAGAAAAGACAATGACAGATGCTTTACATGAGTTTGAGCTAGATGATGAGACACAAGAGAAAAATCTAACAAACTAGGAGGCGAGTTTTCCCAGTGCGAGTTCAGAAGGGACCCAGCGGAGCAAAATCAAGAAGTCCAGATGTGTAAGGATGAGCACCTCTGGCCATAGGCTTCCATTTCTCCCTTGTCAGAGAATACATGAATTTTTCCCAAACAAAAGATCCTAGTAAGAGTAAAGTATGATCAAATGATAGGTTTAACTCCTTTAATCAGCTTGTATGACAAAGACACTGAGATGTTTTTGAGACAGGTCTCAGAAGGTACACACAGGACTATGACACTCTGTGTAGCCAATAACCTTGAACTCCTGATCCCTCTGTGGTCATCTCTAGAGAGCTGGGATGAAAGGCGTCTACCTCCATACAAGGTTGATGAAGTGCTGGGCACCAATCCACAGCTGTGTGCATACTAGGCAACTTCCCTATCAACTGAGCTTCATCCTTGATCCCAGATAATGAGATTTTCATGTGTCATGAAGTTTTCTCTGCTGTTTGTTTTATTTCACCCAAACAGATTATCTTGAAAGAGTTCCTTCTCACCAGGTGAGTCTTTTATTTTTTTTAATTGATTTTTATTGAGTTCTACATTTTTCTCTGCTCCCCTCCCTGTCTCTCCCCTCCCCTCAAACCCTCTCCCAAGGTCCCCATGTACTCAATTTACTCAGGAGATCTTGTCTTTTTCTACTTCCCATGTAGATTAGATCTATGTATGTCTCTCTTAGGTGAGTCTTTTAAACAGAGGTCAGAAACCAAATCAGCAATCTGCCTTTCTCCCTTCCTCCTTACCTCTCTCCCTCCCTTCCTTCTTTCTCCCCCCCCCCCCCCCCCCTCCCCCCCCCGCCCCCTCCCCCTCCTCCCCCTCCCCCTCCTCCCCCTCCTCCTCCCCCTCCTCCCCCCCCTCCTCCTCCTCCTCCTCCTCCTCCTCCTCCTCTTCTTCTCATCTTCTGAACTCAAAAGAGAATGCATTCTACCATTCCACCTGATGGGACTTAATATGGAAATTTCCCAGTCGCACCTAGGCATGACAACACAACCCTATGATATTTCCATGTTGTGGGATCCTCAGAAGAGAACAGAGCAAGCCATGGCCTGATTGCTGGTTATGCTAATGGCGAGAAGCGCTATTGGACGTTGAGAACCCAGTAGTAATTTACCAGGAATTCACAAAACTGTCACAGTGGCTATCGCAGTGGTTGTCACACATCACCTTAGTTTTGTTTCCTATTTAGATATTTCAGCCTCTGGGACACTGAGAACCTCTGAACGAATTCTCCAGATATTCAGATATCCTGCCCACGTAATCCTGAACCTGTGCCTGATTTTCACATTTCCATGACGATGCCATCATTCCCCAGAATCAGCAGAGGGTTAGTTCCACAATCCCCTGTGGCTACTCCACTTACTGATACCCAAGATCTTTAAATAAAACCGTGTAGTATTTGTATGTGTTCTATACAAATTATCGTGAGCAATTACTTCACCTCTAGACTGATAACCTTTAAATGTAATACAAACAATCACATTGTAGTTCTTAAGGAGTAACAACAAAATCTACACAATCGGTATCCGCACAATTTCTTTTTTTTTTTTTTTTTTTTTGAAAGGTTATGGGTTGGAGCTGATTTGACTCACAGATGAGGAATATGCAAATCTGGAAAGTCAGAGGTAATTCCTTCTGACCCCTTCTTCTGTCACACAAAAATCTTCATTTAATCATTTTACTGTAAACATTTTCAGGAGTAAAATGAGTAACTTTAAGGCGGCCTGTGCTACACAGGGAGACATAGTCTCAAGAACTGAGGGGGAAATGGAAAGAGAGATGAAGGAATGGCGAGTGGGAGGGGGAGAAGGAGAGAGCCATTGCCTCTGTAACAGCAATAGTAAAGAAAAGGGGGGCTGTTATTTTCACAGGGAGTGAGGTACAGGGTACATGGGAAAGCTAGATGAAGGAAAGGGAAGAGGGATGTCACATAATCATACTTCATTTTAAAATAGATTGACAAAAGGAAAAGAAAAAAGAATGCCTGGCTAGAAAATGTGTTCAATATGAATTGACTGCTTAACTCTGTAGGGAACTGTGTGACATTTTACAACTAGCATTTGTAGGATACCAGTCCTTAGTTATAATTGAGGCTCCTGCCACTGTCATATAACAGTATTTCCCTCGTAATGCAAATAAATCATCAGGACTCTGGAGAAAAAAAATTGGCATGTAAAAATAAAACTGATTTCCAATAATCAATCCTGCTTTACAGATGTAGCCAGGGGCCACACTGCAGGGCTTGCTTGTTTTTTGGATTGTTGTAAGATTCTTTGTCACTGTAAACAGCTAGAATTGCAGTTGTTTATGTTTCTTGCTTAACTATATTTCCTCAACAAGTTAAAAAATTCCTGTATATAAAAAATTCAAACAGCAAAGGCAATACACAAAGAACAAGTTTGATTATAGTGTTCTGGTGTTTGTTTAGATAATTAATTTCTCCTGGAAAAAATAACAAACATGCATACAGAAACTATATATATGAAAGCTGTGGATGATGCAAGTCAGAACTAGTGTGCTCTATAGAGATTAGATATGCCCCGTGGAGCACAAAGGAGCATAATGGGTCAAATGGAACGGCGCCCTCAAGAAGGATTATTCATTCTTGGCCTGGAGCATATGTGTTAACATTAGCGTGCAGCTTAACATGTGGGCTGTACCTCTGCTATGGTGTCGAAGGGCAGCAGCTGAAGGTGTTGAGACGAAGAGAAAGGATGAACAAAAGCAGTTCGAAACACAGGAAGAGTAATCTAAGCAACACAGGGAGAAAATAGAAAAAGGAAGCCATCAGACAATATATAAAAAGTAGCACTCATAGACAGGATAGAAACATTCCCCCGAGCGCTCGTGTAGTGACAAGTAGCTACTTCTGTCAGAAGCTCTGGGGGCAAACAAGATAATTAACAGTGGTCCCAGATTGCAATGATCTCAGCGCCTCCTCAAAGGCAGATTTAACCTCATTCATCTTTCCAGAAGGCAGTTGATGAATAAATACAGCACTTCAGAAGCTTAGTGCTGAGGTGTGATTCTGACTGCGGAGATTAGGAAAAGCTATGAAAGGGAACTCAATAAGAGTTTGACCTTGAACTACTTGTTCACCGGGAGGTGAAATGTATGAAGTCATTCCAGGCAACAGTAACTAGGAACTGATCCCCGTGGAATGTCCGCGCTGTTGGTAGATGTCAGGAGCAGGAAACCCAAGTCTGGGAAAAGAGATTATTGATCCCGGAGAAGGGTAGTGGGGTGTATGGAAGAAGGCGAAGAGAAAAGGGATGCAGAATGAAGGGTTAGTGCTCCCCATTAGTATCAGCAACCTTTCTTCATCGTGTGCGAAAGAGGTCCCAGGATTTCACCATTTTTCCATCGCATGTTAGTTTACTCCGTAGAAGCAGACTGCATAGCTCATGAGAAAGAAGGAAGCCTTGACCTCTTCCATTTCACCCAGGGAGCTGGAGTACAGGAAACCTAGTCTTAGCAGTGATAAGGGGTCTGAACACCAACGAAGATGAGGGATAAGGACAGAATAAAAAGCAGCAGTATAAACTAAGGAGCCGAGAATGAAAGACGCTGAGAAGTGGTGCTTTTCTCTGAACTTCAGTACTGATAGTAAAATGCGTAATTTCCTTTCTTCATTTTTTTTTTAAACCAGGCTGTGGAAGAAGAACAGTATATTCTCTTAAGGCAGCACGTCCTTCAGGACTTCCATTATGGACTTTCCATGCTGTAATAAACATGCTTCTGTTTTTACCCCACCTCTTTTCCGAAACTGGAGAAGGCAGGCATCTCACGACAGCCGACAGCCGTGTCAAAGTCAAGGATCTCTTGGCTATTGGGCCACGTAAAGTACACACATTGGGCACCTGATGTGTTAGACACAGCACCAGCCAAAATTGTTCCTCATGCCTAGAAGCACAAATTTAGGCATGTGGTCAAAAGCATTCAAAAGTACCAATCTGATGCGACTTAGTTATTTTTCATTGCCACCAATAAAAGGAAAATGAGAAAGTGTTTTGTTTAGTAATGAATTAACAGAAGTGAAATTTTGTATCTCAGGACTTAAGTGATATGTTTTAGCAACAATATGTCTCATATCCCCTTGCTAAGTATACATTTTACTGCAAAGATCAACTTTAGTTATATTTGAAATATATCTCTACTTTCATTTTATAATTTCTGCTATCTCAAAGCATATAGTCTTACAAACATCTTCAGTTTCAGATCTATAAAGGAGCATTTTTTTTTCCAAGACAGAGTTTCTCTGTAGCTTTGGAGCCCGTCCTGAAACTAGCTCTTCTAGACCAGGCTAACCTTGAACTCACAGAGATCCACCTGCCTCTGCCTCCTGAGTGCTGGGATTAAAGGTGTGCACCACCACCTCCTGGCTAAAACGAGCAATTTTTATAAGATATAAATTTCATTCTTTACAATTCCTGATCTATTTTTACTGTAAAGTCTTCTTAAAATAAATTTGAACTCAAATAAAAGTCATTTAATGTATATGCCTCTTATTACCAATTCATTTTTATGTGTACATGATGCCAGTGTGTCATTCTGTGAATTTTACTTTAAAAAAAAAAAAGTATTTGGCACAAGAAATCATCATAAAATGTTAATTTATGTATTTTCCCACAAACTGTTTAATTCTCTTTTTGTAGCAATACAAAATAGGATAACAAAATTTTAAAAATGTGTGTCAGAGACAGAATATTAAGTAGAGGAAAATTAAATGGATGCTTTTACCCTTGTTTATGAGTTTTTCAGCCCTGTGCTATTTTGAAACGATTACGTAAGCTGATCTCACTTGGATCTTTTCTTTAGGACACTGTCCCTAATTTACAGTGGGAGGAAGAGATTTGAAGAACTTCACGCACACGACATTGTGCGGGTAAGGGTGAACACTGTGAAGATCGCAGCGAATGGTCACCAGTCGTTCAAGGCTCACAATGTGGTGCTTCAGTTGAAACAATGACTACATCTCTGCCCTCCACCTGTGCTTTATTAGTCAGGGCCACTGACTTAAACTGGAAGTCACCATTTCAGCTACGGTGAACGGATAGAAGACAGGATGCTCCTGTTGCCATCCTCCAGTGTTCGGAGATATAGGAGCAGAATGACAAGCTGACCTCTTTGCACAAATACTGGGAATTTGAACTTTGTTCCGCTGGTGGTGTGGCAAGCCCTTATCCTCACTGAACCATCGCTTCTTACCTCTGAACTAACAATTGTTAAGTGCAGCCTGTACCTTAGGTATACATCTATGTAGTGGCTATAAGAACCTTCTGTATATAATAGTAATTCAATTTTAAAAGTTAAGGATATTGAAAAGGAAACAATAAATATGTTCAATCTAATATCCTCACACTGAACATTTAATACTCTATGCTCAATAATTTGTACCTACAGCATTCTGATAGAAATTTTCTATAGAGATTAAATGTTTAATGTTTACATTAAAATGCTAGATTTTGACTTTAATAAAGTAAAGAAGTGAAAATGAAGATAAAGAGGACCTTATCATGTCACTGTGAGAGTCATTTCGTTTTATCGCCTTCTATAAATGAGGCAGTTTTACTTCAATTCAACTTGTTTGAATATTTAGATTCCATTTCAATTACTTTTTTGATGGAGGTGGGTCTTGTAATAATAAAGAAACTGCCTCGGCCCTCATAGGACAGAAAATTAGGTAGGCAGAGTAGACAGAAGAGAATGCTGGGAAAAAGAAGCTGAGTGAGTGAGTCGCCATGATGCTCCTACTCCAGACAGACGCAGGTTAAGATCCTCTCTGGTAAGCCAGCTCATGGGCTACACAGAATATTAGAAATGGGTTAGAACAATATGTAAGAGCTAGCCAATAAGAAACTGGACCTAGCCGGGCCAGGCAGTGTTTGAAAGAATACAGTTTCCATGTAATTATTTCTGGGTATAAGCTAGCCATGCGGGCGGCCGGGTGCCGGGGACGCAGCCCTGCCGCTCCTATTTCAACAGATGGCGCCCAACGTGGGGCTAAATCCACTTAAAAACCTGAGAAGCCTTAAAAATAAGGGAAACAGAGTTTAACACAGATTTTTGCTGTTTTGTTGGTGACATGCTGTAGAGAGATTCCTGATTCAGCAACAGCAGCAGAGAAAAAAAGCTGCGTCATTTTAAAGCGCGGCTTCCTGGTGCTATGCTGCCAGCGTGAACTCTGGCTTTAAAGCATTTCAAGGCTTTTATGGGACTGGATGTTTCTGTTCCCACTTGGGATCGGAGGAGATTGCTCTGAGACCTGCCGATGGCTCAGCGTTCCCTGCCTACACCTGGGCAGATGGCGGAATCAGGCTTAGGCAGGCGGAAGAGCATGGCGGATTCCTGCTGCCATACAGAGACGCGTTTTCAGACTGCGCAGTGCTCTGCGTGTCAGATTTGGCTGTAACTTGGATAAAAAGAGTTTCTGTGCTGCACACTCAGTCTCAAAATTAAATTGCTGATTGCGGCTCCAATGTAAACTGCTGTTTGCCTGTAACTGTGCTCAGCTCAAAAGCACCAAATGACTCTGAGGCAGGAGCGGCTGCTCCTTGCTGAACTGTGCTGATCTCAGGCAGGAACTACCGTAATTACCTTAAAACCGTGCAGTTAAGGTTTAGACTGGGCAGGACACAGGCAGTACCGTATTACCTATACATGGTGCAACTTAAGTTTTTAAGAAATGCTTAACATTTTAAGAAATGCTCCTGGAAAAAAAAAAAAAAATTACAGATTCACAGTAAAACAGATTCAGACACCGTTGGATGAATGTA
Source organism: Alexandromys fortis (assembly GCF_014885135.2). Lineage (NCBI taxonomy): Eukaryota > Metazoa > Chordata > Mammalia > Rodentia > Cricetidae > Alexandromys > Alexandromys fortis. The sequence goes on along the minus strand of NW_026067983.1, from coordinate 2,844,436 downwards.
CGTAGGCTTGGGGAAAAAAAGAGAATATAAAGAATAAAGTTAATGTCTTAAAAAGAAAAAGGGTAAAGTCTTTAAAGAGACAGAGTACAGAAGTACAGATAGTTATAGATTAAGAGAAATAAAGAAAAATAAGCCACGTAAAAATGAAAAATTCACAGAGAGTCTGGATTATGTACATTGTGTTTTCTTTAAAATTTTTGACTGTGAAGGAGCTAAGTACAAAGAGACATTTTATTATATGGGCTGCTAAGCTGAACCTGCACATATGTTCTAAAGGTATCTTGACTTCAAAATTTGGATCTAAGGATATGATGCTTTGGAGAGGGTCTTCTTTTGTTTCCACAGAGGATGTGACCCTATGGATTGCATCTATCCCGGTATGGTATGATAGACCACGCCCTCCTGAAAGGTTGCTGTGAACACCCTCAAAAAATTACTTCACTCAACTGCCAACCGAGATGAACCTGACACACAGGTTACACCCTAAATGATCTGATTAACAGTGCCCCCATTCAGCAGGAAGCAGTTTGGAGAGAAAAAACTACGCCCATGTTCCCAAATATTGTTTATAAATGTTCTTTTACATTTAAAGGGGGATATGATATAGATATGAATAATTTGCATTGGTATGGATTTTAAGGTCAATTTTGTTATATGTATATGTATTTTTGAACTTGATTAAGGTATTGTGATTATGTAGTTCACTTAAAATGTAATGTATAATTAGGAAATATAGGTTGTTAATGGATAATCATTGCTAATAGTTAAGCTTGTAGTCATGTTAGTTAGATTTTCTAGATATATAGAGATATATTTCAATTAGATAGGCATTCTTCATATCTTTCAAAGACTGCAGAATATGGCATTTAAAATATTTTAATAACTTAGGACTTTTCATGACAAGGAGACACGTCTGCTCCTGGCAGCACCAGCTACTTCAAGAGGAAGATGGGCATCGAAGAGGATCCTTATGGAGTTGGATAGTCATTTGGGCAAGAAACTGCTCTTGCCTGGACTGTTGCATAAACTGGACACAGAGAACCCTCAGAGAGAGGACTGCTGAACTTGCCTAAAGGTGAGATGGTCTTTCGGGGTTCCTGATTCATGAAAGAGTCTACAAGACATTCTACAGAACACAGCAGAAAGTGACTGAACTGTCTTTAAAATTTCCTGCTTCATGGAAATGTATCTGGATACCATGGGCCTGTAGGCCGAAGATGGATGCCCCAACGGTACAGAGGAACTTTGGGTGACTGTCCAGGCAGCGAGATGTCTCTGTCATTTCTAGAGTTTTCTTATTTCTTGTTTACTTAGATAATATTATATCCTTCTGGAGTCTTTGATGGAGTTGAAGAATAAATAGTTATAGTTTTCCTTAGTTATGATAAGAGATAAAATAGATATAAATATTGTAACTGTAATTCTTACTTGATAACTGTTTTGTTATATGTAATTTTACTATGCTAAAGTTAAAGCCTTTCTTTTTTGTTTAAACGGAAAAAGGGGAAATGATGTGGGAATGATTTCTTACTAATAAAGAAACTGCCTTGGCCCATTTTATTGGATAGAAAATTAGGTAGGCGGAGTATACAGAAGAGAATTCTGGGAGAAAGAAGGTTAGAGGAAGAGTCGCCATGATGCTCCCACTCCAGACAGACGCAGGTTAAGATCCTCTCTGGTAAGCCAGCTCATGGGCTACACAGAATATTAGAAATGGGTTAGAACAATATGTAAGAGCTAGCCAATAAGAAACTGGACCTAGCCGGGCCAGGCAGTGTTTGAAAGAATACAGTTTCTGTGTAATTATTTCTGGGTATAAACTAGCCATGCGGGCGGCCTGGTGCCGGGGACGCAGCCCTGCCGCTCCTATTTCAACACTTTTTCTTACAGAACAAAGTATATTCTACATATTACAAAACATTTAATTGACTTTTAAGTTGACTTTTTATGTAATCTCTTGAATTCATTGTACATGGTACTATAAAAATATTTTTTAATTTAGCAGTTAATATAAAAACATAGATTCAGTTACTTGTGGGAACAAGTTAAATGTTCAATATTTTATTTATTTAATTTTTTTCATTATACATATCAACCACAGTCCTCTCTCCCTTTCCTCCTCTGCCCCCTCCCTCACTTTCCCTACACCCAACCCTCCAGTCACTCCTCAGAAAGGGTAAGGATTCCCCTGGGGAATCAATTCTGGCATATAAACTTAAGGCAAGACCAAGGTCCTCCCTTCTGTATCAAGGCTGAGCAAGGTATAGAATGGGCTCCAAAATGTCAGTTTATGCACTAGAAATAAATCCTGGTTCCATTGCCAATGTTCCCACAAACTACCCAAGCCACAGAACTGTCAACCACATTCAGATTGTGTCAACGATGTTAGGTCCTATGCAGATTCCTTATCTGTCAGTCCAGACCCAGAAAGACAAGCATGGTATGTACTTATTCATAAATGGATATTAGATGTAAAGCAAAGGCTATCCAGGCTACAATCTGTAACCACTGTTAACTGGGTAACAAGGAAGACACTAAGAGAGACATGGATGGATGCCCCTGGGAAGGGGAAATGAGATCTTCTAAGTAAATTGGGAGTCTCGGGGAGAGGGGAAGGGAAGGGCTGAGGAGATGAGGGAACAGAATGGTTGAACTCTGGGAGAGACAGAGAAGGAGAAAAAGGAAAGAGATGTCTTGATAGAGGGAGTCATTATGAGGCTAGGGAGAAACCAGGTGCTTGGGAAATTCCCAGGAATCCACAAAGGTGAGCCCAGTTAAAACTCAAGCAATAGTGGAGAGGGTGTCTGAACTGGCCTTCCCTTGCAATCAGATTGATGACTACCTTAATTGTCATCATAGAACCTTCACTGGACTGAACTCCCGGTGTCCTTTTGCCAAGGGAGGAGGGATTATATGAGCAAGTGCAGTTAAAGTCATGATGGGGAATCCCACATAAACAGCTAAATTTTCAAGATTTGTAACAATTTTAAATGTATTTTTTAATGGTCCAGAATGCCAAATGGTTGTACATTATATCTTTAAATTTCCAGAACTGTAAAATAGGATGTGTGCTAAAAGTCTGCAATGTGTGTGTATGTGTATGTGCACATGTGTGTTTATATGCATGTATGAGTATGTTGTGTGTATGTGTGGTGTGTGTGTGCTGTGTGAGTGTGGTGTGTGCATGTGTGTGTGTGTGTGATTTGTATCTTCAAACCACGGCCTATCTTTCCCCTTGGATTTTATATTTTCTAATTTTCTAAATATAGTGTTTCATATTAAGTAGTCATCATTTGTGCCTCGTAGTGTGAATATTACATTTTACAAATATTTCATCATTGACAATTGAAAATATTCTGGTCAGATTTTTGATTTTGGTAAAAAATAAAACAATAAAATTTATATTGAAGTTATTTAAAAGAGAAAACTTAATTTTTTCTTTAATCTAAGTGCATAACTGTTGTATAAGGAAAAAAGATTACCACAAGCTCAAATGAAAGGACATATACAGCATTTTTATTGTATAAATAAAAATAGAATATTATAATATGAATTTAAATGTAGCTGCATTTTTGTGAACGAGCAACTAATTATATATACATATTTGTTACACGTTTGAATTTTGATTTCTGAATATAATATAGGGAGTTTCAGTTATGGCAAATAAATATAAACACTTTAGTGTCAAGTTACTGTTGTGGTGATAGTATGTTTTAGTTGGAACTTGCCAAGCTGATCTATTGTGAGCTCACCAAGGCCAGCTGGACTTCGACTGAAAAACCATGGGATAAAACCGGACTCTCTGAATATGGCGGACAATGAGGGCTGCTGAGAAGCCAAGGACAATGCCACTGGGTTTTGATCCTACTTCATGTTCTGGCTTTGTGGGAGCCTAGCCAGTTTGGATGTTCACCTTCCTAGACCAGGATGGAGCGGGGAGGACTTTGGACTTTCCACAGGGCAGGGAACCCTGACTG
>NW_026067983.1:2729614-2840409 GCF_014885135.2 Alexandromys fortis | reverse complement strand
AGAGAGACGGGGAGGGAAATGGGAGGCAGGGAGGAGGCGGAAATCTTTTTTTTCAATAAAAAATTATATTTAAAAAAAAGAAAGTCTAAAAAGGAAATGGGAGGACATTGACTGAAAAATCAAAATTATTTAAGGATTTTTCAAGCAATTTAGTTTGCTTCCAGAGTTAGTGTAGACCATTTAAATTCAACCCAGTGTTTTATATAGATGTATTACTGTAAGAATTTTCACTGATCATTAAATCAAGCTAAAAGGAGAGTCTATCTGTCACACATACATGTTCATAGAGGAGCACACTCATCCCAGCAGTATTGTTCTAGGGAGGTGAGAAACTAGAACTGTGCAGTCCCTCAGTAGTAAGCATTGACTTGGAGTTTACAATAGATAAGCCTACCATCTGCCCATATTCTAGTGCATCACAGCAAAGTAAAACACTGGTTGAGGTTGAGAAGTTGGAATATTTGGAATGTGGTATGTGCACACACATTTAAAATGCAGAGAGATGAACCCAAATGGAATTATATTTCCAGATGTTAAGAAATGACCATCTGAAAGCCACTTCAGAGGAAATAGTCATTTGATTGGAATGCTATAGAAGCATTAGAAATTAACCAACTATCGAAATGCTATGCAATAAAGACAAAAGAGTGTTTAACAGCTAGAGACATTAGGGGAAAATTAATCATAGAGAGCAGACACTATTAACAATGGTATGGTGATAGTGATGAAAAATGAAGTCACAATCTAAGCTGATCTCTTGTATTTCTTAGGTGAAACCGAACTATTTAATAAAATATCATAAAATTGCATTATTTTATTTATAACACAGAAAACCTGCTACTGGCAGTTGGAAGGGCAGGACAAGGATGCTAGCAAGTACATTTTGCATGGGCTGTAATTAGAATTATCGCAAGAAAAGACAGTTTTTTCAAAGGCCACATCAGTAAAGAGGAGGAAATGGCAGTTTTGGAAGTATTCCAGAGTTAAAACTAGAAAGACCTGATGACCTATTGGCTAACTAAATGGAGAATGAACATGGCTTCTCTAAATGTCAATTCTGTTAATGGGATTCTAGAAAAAATAGATTTGCGTTCAGGTTAAGGATGAGTGAATTTAATGGAAATAGGTTACATTAGTGATATCTGGGGATTCATTCCATATTTATCCATCCTCAAATTTCAGCTTTTCCAAGCTCTTTTTCTTGGCTTCTCTGTCCAAGGGATATAGTAAACTATGCTGGGAACATCTAATATGGCAGAACTCTCCCCACATAGCCCACATTGTTTGGGCTTACATATTTTTTTTCTTAAGGGAAGGATTTGTTTTGGCTCACAGCTTAAGGAAATATAGTTTACGATGGCAGGGGCGGAAGGGCAGAATTCATGGGCAGAACTGCGGCTGGAAATCTCTAAGTCTACAGAGATCAGGAAACAGAGAGCAAGAAATGCTTGTGCTCCGCTGAATTTCCTTTTTCTCTTTCATTTGATCTGGACCCCATCTCTGCACATTTAGGATTGGTCTTCCACTTTCAGCCAGTTCTACCAATTTCAGTCCTTTCTACAAATGCATTCAGTTGCACCCAGGGAAGTGTCTCACGAATGCCATAGGCATTATTAAGTAGTCAACAGGGCAATCAAAACTAAGAATCAGAAGTCCACAAATTGCCAATGTACAAACACATAATTGTAATCCATAATTAACCCCAGTACTGGTTCCTATAAACTTATGGCATTTTTATAATACAAAAAAAAAAAAGAAATCCATTCAATCCGATTTGAAAATGTCCCTACTCTTAACAATACCAATACTGTCCGAATCCCCCAGGTTTCTTCTGAAACTTAAGACTTTCTCTTAGTTGTGAGAAAATATAAAGTCAAAATACAAGTTTCATGTTTCCAATACACAATGGCAGAAAGAAGTTTTCTATTCTAAAATGAAGGAATGAGAAATAGCAGGGAAAAACAGAACAAAGTAAGACTGAATCTCAGGACAGAAAATAGCAAACCCAGAAGCTCTGTGTCCATCAGTTGTAACTTTTGATAAAATTACTTGGGTTCCAACAGGCTCCTCATCTCTCTGGCTCTGAAGCCTGTGGAACATGTGACCACTCTTTGAGATTAGCTTCACTCAGTCAGTACCTGTGGCTGTCCTTGAAAAGCAACCTACATTTCTACCGTTACTGATGTCCCAGGGCTCCACAATTAACCTTTATGGCTTTATACCAACCTCCAGAAGCTACAGAAAGAAAATCCCAACAGGCTTGTCTCTGTTTCTTTTCCTGTGGCTGCAATGAAATACACTGGCATAAGCAATTTAAGGAGGAAAGAGTTTATTTTGGCTCACAGAGTGAGATTCTGTTCCATCATGATGAGGAAGTCTTGGAATCAAGAGCTGGGGGCAGTCAGGATGTGGTCATGTGGTCATGTGATCATGGATCGTATACTCAGGGAGCTGGGCATGATGAACACTGGTGCTTAGCTCACTTTCTCCTTTGAAGTCAGTCCAGTATTTCATCATAGGTGACAATGCTACACACACTTGATGTGAATCTTCCTGCTTAATTAGCTTAATTAGAATAACGCCCCCAGACACGTCCACAAAATTATCTCCTAGATTATTCGAAATCCTGATAATTTGATAACATTAATATCCACATGTCAGCATATTGCTTTTGCCTCCGTGACGTTAGGAAACCTGATATTATTTGTACTTGTTAGATTTTCAAACTGACACAAATGACACACGTCTAGATCATATCGGGGAAGAGCAAATCTTAATAGAAGAATTGCTTCCATCCGATTGTCATGTGGGCATGTCAGTGTGGGCATTTTTTTTTTTTTTTTGGTTAATGATTGATTATGGGGAGTCCAGCTGACTGTGGGCAGGAACATTCCTGGACAGGTAGTTCTGGATGACAAAAGAAAGAAAAGTGAGCAATTAGGCCCCATAAATTAGTATTCTGAAACAATCAAATAATGCCATTATATTATAACGTCACTAAAGGATCAATGCATGGATTAGGTAAACATACTTAGAATCTAAGAATATTCCAAATTCCAATACTTGGCAGCCAAGTTTTTAATACATGATGCTTTGGGGTACATTTTAGAAACCACTCACGGATCTACAAAGATACACCATCACCATACAATTTCAAATGCATTTAGTTGATCTACGAAAGTTTCCCCAAAGACCCATCTCTTCAAAACATTGTTCAAAAGCTCAAGTCTGCTGTCTTCCCCTAGACTCCATGGGCATTTTTTTCAGAAGGAATCCTCTAAAATTCAGAAAACAAATTCTATGCTTCTAACAACGACAACAACCAAAAGATACATGGTGAATATTCCTACTCCATCAGATAGAAATCACAGAAGAGCAAATGTTAAATTATGCGACTTCATTCTGGATATCTATAAAAGACAATGACCATATGTAAATCCTACATGTCTTGAAGCCTCATGCCTATGGCCTTTCTAGCAACGGTACACACAGTTCCTTTATTTGCTGTATCTACTCATAACCCACAGCTTTCCTTGTGTGGAATTCTTAGTATTTTTCATGCCATGAAGTGCTCTGTTTATTTTTTACTTCATCCTCGTAGTTTCACAAACTATCCACTAGAGGAATTTGTTCATAGCATGGCTGATTGAGGAGGAACGACGCCCATACAATCTCAGGTGTTTGAATGCTTGGTCCATAGGAAGAGGCACTATTAGGAGGTGTGGTCTGTTGGAAGCAGTGTGTCACTGTGGGAGCAGACTTTGAGGTTTCTTTCTGGTGCTTGCAGATCGAGATATAGAACTCAGCTCCTTCTCCAGCACCATGTCTGTCCTGCTACGGTAACAATGGATTAAACCTCTGAAACTGTAAGCCAGCTCGAATGAAATGTTTTCCTTTATTGTCACAGTTATTGATGGAGGTGGGTCTTGTATCTTATCTGTTGATTTCATTGGTTAATAATAAAGAAACTGCCTCGGCCCTCATAGGACAGAAAATTAGGTAGGTGGAGTAAACAGAAGAGAATGCTGGGAAAAAGAAGCTTAGTGAAGAAGTCGCCATGATGCTCCCACGCCAGACAGACGCAGGTTAAGATCCTCCCTGGTAAGCCAGCTCGTGGGCTACACAGAATATTAGAAATGGGTTAGAACAATATGTAAGAGCTAGCCATAAGGAGCTGGAACTAGCCGGGCCAGGCAGTGTTTGAAAGAATACAGTTTCCGTGTAATTATTTCTGGGCATAAGCTAGCCATGTGGGCGGCCGGGTGCCGGGGACGCAGCCCCGCCGCTCCTACTTCAACAAGTTATGGTGTCTCTGCAGAGTAATAAAACCCCAAGACACCATGTGTATATCCCCTGACCTTCCTCAGAATCTCAGTGGCTTTGTAGCCCCTGCCTTTTGCATACTTGCAAAATCAGAAAGATGTAAATGCATTTGAAGTCTTTTGGCAACAGAAGTAGCAGAGCCACCTTAAACACCAATTGCTATGGCCTCTGAGTACCTTGACAGAAAATCATCATGAAATGAGTCCTGGGGAGGAAGGATAATGGAATCATAGGGCAGCATGTACCCATTCTTTCATACAAAATTGCACTTTCATAGATGTGTTGGAGTAGGGGTAGGAGTATCTAACAACCCCTCAGAAAGCCTCAAGGCATCTTTCCAACACTCCATTCTTAAGCATTTGGTTTTTTTTTTTTTTTCTTTTTAATGCTGTGAACAACCACAGCCTCTTAGTCCATAACTTTCAATGAGCCCCTATTCTAGCCAAACTCCACATTGTCAATTATTTCCTTCCTTCTTTTCCTCCTATTTCCTATACAGAACCTGGATACAAGCAATCAACAGCACCTGTGTCACAGCCTGAATGTTAGCCTGCCTCAAATCTCCTTTTTGCCAGATTAATGTGTTTCCTTTGATGTTGGCTTCCCACGAAGCCTCAAGGGTTTGTATAAAATATGGATGCATTTTCAGCAAATATACTGCATGTGTGTTCTATAATCCAATTCCCAAGAAAACCTTTATTGCTATGTAAAACCTCACAAGCACAGACATCTTTGCTATTGTTGGTGTGGTCAGAATTCCCCCTGGAATCAGCCATTCACCTTTGCTTGGCATCTTTCATTGACTCTTTAGTCTCCAACTCTATGCTTTTCTGAGTCTTTTCCACAGATAAGTTCCAAGGTCCTCCCAACCATATCATCAGGTGGTCACAGCGATAACACAGCTTACTGTCAGCATGTTTTTTTTTTTCTATTAGCTAGTCACAACTGCCATAATAAACACTCAAGAGAAACAATGTTTATTAGAAGTTTTTCTATTATTTTGTTAATGATTTTAATTATAAATGTCTGAAACATTCTATTTGTTGTTGCTCAATCTGTATTTATCCTGTCTCAGCTTTCAAAGCAGCTGGTAATTTAAATTTTTATTTTCATTTAAATTGTGGACATTTTAAAATTCCTTTTGATACTTATTTGGATAATGTGATATCTAATCACTCCTATTTTCAAATTATTTTTTCCAGTTATCTTTTAGTTATTGAGGTTTAGTTTGGTACCCTTAATTCCATGGATGCCTGACAGCAAGTATTGTATGAGTTCCTATTGTGGAATATTATTTAATTTAATTATTATTTAATCAGCAAAGATGTGTTTCATTGGTTTATGCTGTGGAATATCACTTTAACTGTGTAAAGGTGTGTTACATTTGTTTATGCTGCATTTGTTTAATGATGGAAATATATGTTTAATTATGTACAATTATGCTGCATTTGTTTCACCTTGACTGCCTAAGGCACCTGATTGGTCTAATAAAAAGCGGAATGGTCAATAGCGAGGCAGAGAAAGGATAGGCAGAGAGAATAAGTAGAGGAAATCTAGGCTCCAGAGAGAGGAGAAAAAGAGAAGAAAATAGAATGAGGGAGAAAGAGGAAGATATGCCCAGGGCTAAAAACCAGGCAGCTGTCATCCAGTCAGACACAGGAGGAAGCAGGAAAGAAAGACATAAAGGGTAAAATGCTCCAAGGCAAAAGTTCTATAACAAGAAACAGGTTAAATTAAAAGAGCTAGCCAAAAATGAGCCTAGGCGAGACCAAGCATTTATAACTACTATTAAGTTTCTGTGTCGTGATTTGGGTTGGTTACCAAAAGAGAAAAGCCTGGTGCAATTTTTATTTACTGAAATTTGTGTAAGTTTGTTTTCTGAGTCATAGTAAGATGGACACTGTTGAGTGTTCCATGTCACCTTCACAAGATGTGCTTTTGCTGCTATTGGGTAAAGCAGCTACTGACTGCACAGTCGATTAGGTTGTTGTTGAGTTCAGCTGCATCCATTCTGGTTCTCTGAATGATAGATCTTCCCATTTCTGACAGAGAGTATCTCTAATAATAGAGTTATTGATTTTTTTTTTTTACAATCTTACTAGTTGTGTCTCATGACACTTCTTGCTACATTGCTAGGTATATACTATATGGAATTCTTATTGGGAGTTAACCCTTGAATTAGGAAGGTTTTTATGTGTGATAGCTTTTTATGTTTTTGATAACTTATTTTATATGCCATAATTTTTCTTGTCTTGATGTCTCCTCTTTCCAAAGTACACATAGCTTTTCCTATGTTTTTTTATTGCTGTTAGTATGGTGGGTTTTTCTATACATTTACCTTTACTTTTCCTATCTCTTTATACTTAAAGTGGGTTTTAATAAACAATGCAAAATTGGCCTTAAGACTCTGACAACTATGATACCTGCTGAGTTTTCAGTGTTACATATTTTCCAAAGATGTTCAAGCTGATTATTGACATAATAGAATTAATGTCACTGTTTTCCGTTTTCCATTTGCTGCTATTGTTCTTTGTACCAGTTGTACTTTTCAAACATCGACTGCCCTTTGTAGTCCAAACTGACAGCTTTTGATTCTGCATACCAATGATACTTCTTAAACTTTTCCTCATTGATGCATTAGGACCTTGCATTTGCATTTACAATTGGTCCACGTCAATATGATAATTCACAAGCAATAGTAACTTATGAAAAAATATTCCTAACTTCCTCTGCCCTTTTGGTACACTACTTCTGTAGTGTATTTTTATATACTTTCATTATTGCTGTTATTCATTTTACTTATAAATAAGCAGATGTGTTTTTGCAAATGTGATGAAATTAATCGGTACACATAATTAAGTTCACTATTGCTAATATTTTGAGCATGTTATCTTTCAAGTCAATGAAAAAACAAGTTTTTCTTTTAGCTTCACCTCTGCTCTCTCTGACATTCTTCTTTGACATTATTTGACTTTTTCTGTCCAAAGACCTTCTGTACCAAGTCTTGGAGTACATGTCTATCAATAACAAATTGAACTAACCTTTTAATTTGTGTGTTTGTTTGAGAAAGTATTAATTTCCTTTTAATTTTTTCCCACCTTCATTTTTGAAGAACTGGTTCCAAGGCATAAATATTCTAGATTGCTTGTTTGGTTTCCAGAAATACTTTAAATATGTAATTCTACACATGTGACATGGTTTATAAAGTGGAGTTGGATAGAGAAGAATGTTCCTCAAGGGGTAAAATAGGCTTTTACCCCTTTTTCTTCCCTTAGTAACCTTTCTTTCCTCATTTATTTATTTATTTATTTCCTTCCTTCCTTTTTCTTTCTTTCCTTCCTTTCTTTCTTCCTTTCATCCTTTCTTCCTTTGTTTCTTTCTTAGCTCTGAATTATCAGGTAATCAAAGAAGCATTTCTTTGACTTTCTCTGAGACTTGATCTTCATGAAATATTCTTTTATAAACTGAATCATTCTGTAGAGACACAGAATTTGCAAAGGAAAAAGTAGCAACAGATTTCTTGTTAGATTTGAATGTTGTACTTCTTATTTTGAATTATTTGCAAAGGAAATTCAATCTTTTAGTGATTTGAAATATTTTCTTATGACTTGTCAATTTACGATAAGATAAAGTGTACAATACAATGAGGTTTGGAAATAGTTCCAATCATGTCTCTGGTGAGAAAGCAAGTGGTGATGAGCAAGGGTGAAAACTGTTATTTGAACTCCTTTGTCTCTTTAATAATGCAGAGCACACCCACTAAGCATCATTTCAAAACTTCTATAGAAAACATGATAATTAAGGGTGTAAATGATGACACCATCAGTTTGTCCCTTCTACTACATCCCTATAATAGTCTCAGGAATCTGTTTTTGCCTGCATTAAGAATGGAGATTGACACATGAACAAAACAAATGAATTACCAAAAAAAGAAACACTTCAAAAAAAGGATATCAAATGGTATTTTCTTTCTCATACACACATCATCGAGTTCCATCACATATGAGTTCGAAGAATTTCAGTTATTATTTGGTACAAAACTTTTTCCTGCTCAATGAGCTTTCTCTTATCAAGAGTTCTTACCAAAGGACAATGTTTTTATGACCATGATTTCCATTTAAAGTATAAAGATGTTCCCACTGAAGACACTGGATTGAAGTATAGAGTGTTCTTGAATGACTTAACAGCACTGTCACAGTCTGTAACTGCATATAGTGATATTTCCTGGAAGCCATCTGTACTGCTCCAAACTAAATTCATGTGAGAGACTCGGAATAAACAGAGTATGAGCTTCTTTCCCGGAGACAGGTTCAAACAAGAAGGGCTTTGTATCCATACAGCTCCCACTGTTTTGAAGACTGTGCAGCAATGATGTCCCCAAGCAAGCAGCCCTTTCATGGAGTAGTTGATTTGGGAGTAGAACGCTTTGCCAGCAGCCGGCTGTGCCTCACAATGAGCTTGAATCACTGGAGACCTCTTTGAAGTTCCTCTAGCTGGTCCAGAAACTCTGCTTTTTAGCAGATCTTCTGTATGTTCCTAGATGTGTACACTGAGGTTTGACATTAACTGAAAGAAATTCTGCCATTGTTTTCTCAAATATTTACTTATTCAGTATCCCTCCATTTCTAGCATTCTCCTTGTATCCTTGTATTCACAGTAGTTTACATTTTTTCTAATTTCTCTTAGAATCTGGAGACAATTTCATCTTTTTTTTTTCAGTCTGTCTTCTGAGTTTTCAGTTTTTAAATTTTCTATTTATAGATAACTTTGAGAAATTATTTTTTATTCATTCCTAAATGGTTTTCTCATAGCACCATCACAGGTGTATTCAAGTCTGTTACAGTGTTCTTATTGCTAGTATTTTGATTGTTGTTTTGGTTCTTTCTTAAATTGCCCTATCTACTTTTATCTCTTTTATTTGCTACAGCCCATAGCACATTAATCATATCCTTTAAATTTGTCTGAAGACTCCAACATTCTATGATTCAAACATATCTGTTTCTGACACCAATCCTGTCTCTTAAAAATGTGTTATTTTTTTTATGACCAGCCAAACATCTGTTGGATTACACAAATAAAGAATATGTGGCTAGGTTTACACATTGTTATGTTAATTCCTGAAATCTTCCCATCCATCTTGCCTAGAACTTAATTCTTTTCCATTACTTTTTTGTGTGTCTTTTGACATTCCTTGTAGTTTTTTTGACACCTGGACATGATGCATGGAAAGGAAGGGACTACTATAAACGGATCTTTATTAATATGACACTTGTAGACCTGGGCCCCACTAGGGAAATGTTAGTTAAACAATTGGTTTAGGAAGGACTTAATGCCTCTACCTGCTATGTAGCCCCAGAGGCTTACAATGAGGACATTCACAAGTGGGTACTGGCCATAAGAGATCTTGACCACAGTCAAGGTCCCATTGCTGCTCTCACCACTTCCCTGATGTCCTCACTGTGGACAGGTAGTGCACCAATGACACAGCCAAGGGCCACCAAGTAGATAGATCTTGTTGTTAATGCAGCAAGCCAGGCCATCCGCAGTGTGATTGCCCCTGGGCAAAACCTAGAACCCGATGCACCAGATGCAATAGGAGATTTTCTTGGACAAAGGATTGCAGATCACAACCTGTTGAAGCATCAGCGCCTTCAAACTCCAGGCATGGTGCTTCTCAGCCCCACCAGTAAGAGCAGGCCTTGGTAATTAAAAACTTTATTGGACACTGCCCATTTTTCCATGTTTCCCAATGCTGACTGTCTATCTTGATAGACAAGCTATTAAAGGCTTGGGGGACACAGGTGTGGACATCACCATATTAACAGAAATGGAGGTTCTCTACTTCCTGCATTGGAAATTTAACCTGGCCCTCCCATCAGTGGAGTAAGAGGGTAACAAGATTCAAAATGTACTACCTGTCCAGTCCCTTGGAAAGACCTTGACAGCAACAAGGGAGCCATTCACCCTATTGTTCTTTGATGAGTTTCAGGTCTATAAAAAGTCAGGTTTTGAAAATTGTGATCCTATGCATGAGTTACACCCACACTGTCCCTCAGAAATCCACCACGATTGAACTCCTAGCCCCATACAATTGATATGACTACTGAATGAAGACATCTAGGTGGAACTATGACCTATAATTGAAGCCAAGCTGTCAATTCTAAAGAAATTAGTTGGACAACAGTTAAAGATGGGGCACATAGGACCAACTACAAGTAAACATAATACCGCCATATTTGTTTTTCCCAAGAGGTCAGGATGCTACAGCCTCCTGCAGGATCTTAATGCAGTTAATGATCAAATGGAAAAAATGGGCTCCATACAACCAGGGCTTCCCCACCCTAGAGCTGTTCTTCTATCTTATTATATTTTAGTTTTAGATATTAAAGATTGGCTTTTTTTTTCATATTCCCTTGGCACCACAGAATCAAGACTGCTTAACATTTACAGTATGGGAACCTAATATAAATAAGACAGCCAAGAGATACCAATGGGCTGTATTACCCCAGGGTAATAGAACTGTAAGAACAGCCTCACAATCTTCCAGTTATGTTTCTCAGGCCTTGGTGAATATTCCCAAGAATGTTCTCTTAATCTATTGGATGGATGATCTCCTTAAGGCACATCCAGATGCAGTCTATCTGCAGAGGACTACCAAAAATGGTGTTAAAAGGCCTCATATCATTACATTTGATGGTGGCACCAGATAAAGTTCAAATGGTAGCTTCCTTTGCCTTATTAGGCTTTTCCATTGCTAAGCAAGTTCTCCCTGTTTCCTTTCAATTGGAAATGAAGGAATGGTACTCATCCTCAGAATCACAACAATTATGTGGCATGAATAATTGGCTTAATCCCTTTATGTTCCTTCCTCATCAAGAGATGAGATACCTCTTTTCATTGTTGGAGGACCCTACCTGATCATCCATCAAGATCAGGCTCACTCATGAGGCTAGAGAACTACTACAGAACGTTGTGGCCATTCTAGTTACCTCTGGCCTGCAATGCCATGATCCTCAGAAGCTCTTACTGGCAATGATCCTCTGGACACTCAGGGGTTTGGGGGAAAATTATGGTAATCAGGACACCTATTGTGAATATATCTATCATATTCTGATCTGTGCAAAATTGCCTCTAAGTTTGAGCAATCCTTCCAGCTTGACCTTAAGGCATGAATTCTAGCATTAAGAACGTATGGGCAAGAGCCAGATAAGCTTGTCTTCCGTTTTTTGTTAAAGAATACCTGGACCCTCTGAGTAGATACTATCTTGTTCCAGGAAATGGTTACAGGATTCACAGGAACTATTGACAATCATTTGCCAAAAAACAAGATCTTAGCAGAGCTCCCTACACTTCCAATAGATACAGCTCCATTCAGTCCCTTCTCCACTCCCCTCTGCCATGCCACCCTGGCCTTTTCAGATTAAAATAGATACCTGTTCCTCCTTTCTTTATGTTCTTGACCATTCTGGAGAGAAAGCCATCAATGCTATCAAGGTCCTTAAGTTGGCCATGGTGGTTGTGGGGGTACCTTGGGCACTTGAGACTGACAATGGCTCTGCCTATGCCTCTCAATAATTTAATGACTTTCTGGGGTCCTGGAAGATTTCCAATACCCCTGGCATCACCTACAATCTACAAACACAAACCATTATGGAGAGGACCAATGGGGCTTTTAAGAAGCGGTTGACCAGGACTATCTCACCAGAGGCTAGGAGAGAGAATCATCTGACTTTAACAGAGGTCCCTTTTTCATATGAGCTTTCTAAGTTTTGATGACAAGGGGCCTAGCCTGGCCTTTAAGCACTGGGCATCTCTGCCAAGGAACACACCTCTGCCCTGGTAAGATGGAGAGATCTTACCTTCCTTCAATGGCAGCTGCCAGTCCTAAGGCTAACCTATGAGTCACAATATACTTGTGTTTTTCCTCAGACTGCCATGATGCTAATATGGGTCCTGGTAGGAGATGTACACATGACCATTGATCAGCCTACTTCCACCAAAGAGAGAATGACTGAGAATGAATACTGTATATCTTCCACTTTCTTGTTCTTATTGCCCCCCAAAAAGACTTATTTTTAGGGGAAGAAATTGGCATTTATGAGAACTTCTAAGATGAAGAATGTTAGTTTAACATGTCGAGAGTTGATTAAATTTGCTAGGGACCATGGTCAACTAAGTTTCTATATTATGCATTATAGTTAACAATTTTTTTTTCAATTAGATCACATGAAGACGGAGGCTATGGCCTTAAACTCTTAATTTTTATGAAAAAGTTTGGCATAATAGGGTATTTCTCTCTGGATGCTTGCATATGCCTTAATTGGTGGAGTGTTATTATTAACCCTTATTCTCTTTACATGTCTCCTGCAGCATATTCAACAGCAGTGGGCAGCACCTAGGATGGCTTCAGGTGTTAATGGCTCCTAGGAATCCTTCTCACAGTCCTCCATAGGAGGTTATGCATGCTTGTTTATCTGTAGTTCCAAAGGCTACTGCCTAGTGCCCCCACCCTAGAAGCTCTCCAGGAATGAATGCCCTTTGAGGGCTAGTAGTCAATGATGGGTGAAAGTTTGTTCAGCAGACCAACCTAAGACAGGCACAATACAGTTGCTGAGCCCTCCTGAGTTGGGGTCAACAAGGTCTGAGCAAAGATCTCTGGCTCCCACTGAGCGCCCATGTAATAAATAAAAAAGGGTGACTATGTAGGTAGATAAGACCTACAAGGCTGAGAGATGAGCCAACCTGTACTCTGCCTGTGGGTTTAATAGCAGGCACTGTCAGAGGTCCTGATCGTACTACGCCAATGTGGGGTGACAATGCAATATTAATGGATCAAAATGCAGCATGGGTGCTGGGAGGTGGGTATGTAATGTTCTCCCCATTGCTGAATAAATGAGTCTGTTGTTTACCTTATACCTGACTCCCAGAGTCTGTGTCATTGACACTGCTCTTTCCCATCCTCTCTATCAATGGAATCATTAGGACCCAGAAACAGGTAGTAAGGTGTGTGAGGGGAAGAAATTGCTCTACATCCATGCTGTGAGACAATGGTCTATACCCTGTCACTTGTATTTTAATAAAACACCAACTAACTCACTACCAGTCAGAAAACACCCACTATCCAGTCAGGAAGTATAGGCAGGGTGACCAGGCAGGAAGTAGAGGCAGGGCGAAGAGAACAGGAATTCTGGGAAAAGGAATCAGTCTGTAGTCGTCACTCAGATGCAGAGGAAGCAAGATGAGAATGTTTTGCTGATGAAGGTACCAAGCCATACGTTAGTGGCTAGCATAGACAAGAATAATGAGCTAATTTAAGATGTAAGATTTAATAAATACGAAGCCTGAGCTTTAGCTTTATTATATTAAATATAATATTTATTATTATTAGCCAACAAGTTTATGATTAATGTGCACCTTGTGTATTTCTTTGGGACTGAACGGCTGTGGGCCTGGGCAGGACAGAAATCTCTGTCAACACATCCATGGCTAGGTTTCAAGATAAGCCTTTGGCATATAGAAAACTTTTATGTTTACAGATAGCAGTTAGGCTTTGACAGAGTCAGGAACAGCTTAACTATCCTACAGAAACTAGCTCATAGGAAAGTAGAATGTCATTAATGTCAGGTACTTGAAGTAAGCTCATCCAAGTTTGGAATACTGACGGTTCCTAAGTTTTCAATTATATTTCAGTTTATTTTGTTCTTCTTTGAAAAAGCACATACACTAAATGTCAGTTATTACACACTGGCAAAAGAGAATTGTCACCAAACAACTTTGGTCTGGAAAGCCAATGAAGAGTTGGCCGTGAATTTCACACAGCCCATCGGTGATGACCTCCAAATACAACTGGAAAACACTATGAAGAATTCGGCACTAAACATCTAGACCCAAAGTTTGATCACTTTCAAGAACAGTTTTTTTCTCTTTCATTTACTTTTAAAAGTGTGTTTCCTATCTGGAGACTGCCAAAAAGACTAATCATTATCAAATATATTTCGGCCTACTAAGACATCTCAGCTTCTCACTAGTTTAAATCTTCAGAAGACTGTCCTTAAATAAGATCATTTCTAATCCTTTATTAGTACTAATAAGATTTTTGGATGACAAAGATAAAGTACATTATGTACTAGTAATAAAATTTTTAGCCACACCAGTCAGGTTTCTAAACCATGGGATATCGAAGTAATTTTAATGATCATGGTTAGCATATATGAATAATAAAATAATGCATAGCATGTATCTGAGGAAGTTCAGTAGAGTTGTTCCCAGGAGACATGCTTCAATATTCAAAGTTTGTCATTTTATTGGGAAGGTGATGGAGAAGCTGCAGCACCATGACCGGAGTTCTGCTGAGAATCCAACAGAGTAAGCACAGCCCTCCCAGAAAGCAATTATCAGGCTTAAAACATTACACATCACTGCACGTATACTAGCGCTTTTTAGCTATGAAAATGATTAAGCTTGTTGGATTGTGCTGGTGATTTTATTCCAAGGTCATCTATCTCTCTGAAGGAAGTGGTCCAGGTCTTAAGCACATTCAAATGCATTTTTCAAGAATTGTTTCAAACAACATCAGTTTTCTAATTAAAAATATTACCTATGCCTTAAGACCTTATATTCAACATCATATAAAATATTTTTGTCTAATATGTGTTTATATGAATGAAATGAAATACTTCTTAAAGTTTTCTGAAAGTAGGACATTATTTTTTTTCAAAATCATTCACTAAATATTGATGGATGTAATAAGAAACTCTAAATACTTATAAATTATTAAACCATAAATTAAATAACCTACATATAGATCCCTTATGAATTATATTTTCTCTTCTTCTTTTATACAATATAGAACTAACTCAGGCTGTTTACTCCTTTGAGAATCATCTTTATAAATAATACTGAAAGGGCACAGGAAATATAACTTCTTAGAATAAATAAAGGAGCACTCTGGGATGAAGTACAGCTCACTTGTATTACACTCCTGATTTTAACCCACAAGAAAAAAATGAAACAAAACAAAAATAAGAATAGATCCTTTAATGGTTGTTTAATTATAAATTAAATATGTGACAAAACAATAAAATTAGAAGTTCAGCCATAGATTCAAGAATGGATGTTCTAGTCTTCTTCAAGTGTTACCCACAGGACTTGCCACTAAGTTCAAATTCTGTACATGATGCGGTAACAGAACAATGAGGTCTAGAGTCAGAGGGCCTGGATCAGTATATACTTAGCTTCTAACATCTCTCCAAATAACTGATCCTACTTCCTCTATCTCTGAGCTACCTAAGAGACTCCTAGAGGAATGGCACACTGGTGTATGAACATTATGAAATCCTTTGTGGACACATACAGAAGTAGCATCGGTGGTACATACTTTCTAACAACCTTTTGCTCAACTTGAGCATGTCACATTAGGCTCACTTCACAGACCTTTCTGAATTAGCTCTGGCTCTATGTTCTTCCCAGTCCTTTCTCCTCCTTTTTGCTAATTCTCACCATCATCTTACTTTTCATGAGCAAATTTCCCTCCTTTAGTTTCTCCAATTATGCATTCACTCTTTCTGGAGATTGAAAACAAGGTAAATTTCTCTTATAACTATAGTGTAAGGAGAATAGGACCCTCAGTCACAGGTTTCGAAATCTAGCATAGCCCCTTTCGTGTATTTAATGCCTGAGACATGTTACTAAATTCTTTGTTCCCTGCTTCCTTGCATGGATGCAAATTTCAAATTCCTCAGGGAAGACGATGACATAAAACAGTTCCCCAATGGCATTTGGGAGAAGAAACCCTCATGCTTGTTTGTGTTGGAGATAAAGATAGAACATCTTTATCAAACTGTACGGATGGCCCTTCTGGATATTATAATCTAAATGTTGCCAAAATTCTTACAAATAGATGTGAAGAATTATACCCCACCATGACAGAGTCTAAAATAACCAAGTCTGCAAGGATGAGCCAAGTGCCAAAGAGAATATTACCTGCAAAGAAAAAGCAAAAAACAAAGAAAAAAAAAAACAAAAAGAAAACAAAATGTATTTCTCATCACAATGAATAGAGAAAAATCTAAACAACAGATACAGTACATAGAAAATGAAACTTAAAACAGCATTGTTTTATACAGCACTTGGGAGATTTTGCGATCCTGTGTTCCATAAGAATAAATCATTAAATTTTAAATATTTTTGTTTTTGGCTTTGATTGGTTAGATTTAATTGTTGGTTGATCGATTGACTGAGACCAAGTTTCTCTATAAATTTCAGACTGGCCAGGAAGTTAAATTATTTCTGCCTTAGTCTCCTCAAGTGCAAGGATTACCTATGCATGCCACCATACCCAGATATTTCTTTTTAATTTTAAATTTTGAATGTTTTCTTTTCTATTATAATTCATTTGCTAGAATTTTACAATTATGTGTCCATCCTTTTGTATAGGAGATATCATTTTTGAGGAAAATATTGACGCTTTTATGCCATATCACAACATTATTAGTGTTTGTATTTAAATATATTAACTCATAACATGCTTTCAGTTATGGGATATTTATACATTGTGTGAAGATATATTTGCTGTGAAGCTGAACAGCCAATAACTGGTAAAGAAGTATAGATGGGACTTCTAGAATTGAGAGAAAGTAGCAGTAGAGAACCAAGGTGCAGGGGAGACACCAATGAGACTTGGAGGGAGTCAGACCCACAGAATGAAAGAAAAGTGAAAAGCCACATGGTAAAACATATATAAATAGAAACGGGTTAATTTAAATTATAAGACTTTCTTAGGAACAAACCTAAGCTATAGGCCAAACTTTCATAATTAATAATGTCTTTTATTTAAGGAACCTGTTACAAGTCTCATTATAAGTCACTTATATGGCTCATTATTTGGGATCTGGTTGGTGGGACAGAGAATGACTTTTAGAGTTTTCCTTCTAAAAACAAAGAATCATTTCTTGGTAGGACTATTGGTTGTTTCCCTGCTTTGGAAGATTGCATAATACCTTCTAGTACTTGGAAAGCTAGTCCTCAGTGGGGAGCATCTCAGGTCAGAGCTAGCTCAGGGTTCTCTGTGCTGTGTTTGAAATGTGTAGTCTCCTTAGCTTTAGGGACTTATCTTCCACCTCTTTCAGAGAACCAAGGGCAATAGGAATAGCTTGCAGTGTTTGGAATCTCCTTTGTCTATTTTTCTGTTCCAAAACTAACTTATCCTTTCTAGTAATTATATACCATATGTGTATATATATATATGTGTGTGTGTTTATGCTATATTGCTTTATATATATATATATATACACACACACACATATATAGTGTGTGTGCATTAGGACATATATAGATAGAACTAATTAATAATAAGGGAAATATTAATCACTAGTATCCAACCATCTAGTATATCTAGTATATGATTCAGAAGATATTATCTGTTCAAAATTCTTGACTTTAAGATTTCTCCTATAGGAAATTTTCTTCTTTTATTATCTTTTTTTTCCTTTTCTTTTTTTTTTTAAATATAGTTTTTTTATTGAAAAAAAAAAAGATTTCCGCCTCCTCCCCCCCTCCCCTTTCCCTCCCCGTCTCCCTTTTCCCCCCTCCTCCCTCTCCTCTCCCCCTATCTTAAATATTGAAACTTAACTGCCATGTAACATTTCCTTAGGATTTATTACCCTCTTCCTTGAGTTGTCATTCACATCTATGAATTCTGCTTTCACCAAGGTGAAAAACCCTCCATGCATTGCTGGATGCTATTGTCTCACTGCCTGTGCAAGAGTGCATTCCAGCTGACAGACTCCGTCTATCCAGCTAGTAGATGCTCCACATGAGGTGTCCTCGCCAGTCTCCTCCTCTGCTCATTCGATCTCATTGCTTTCTGAAATTTGCATTGCCATACACTTGAACAATACTTGCCAACAGTCAAGTAAATTAAAATGAATAAAAATGGGAATTAATAAATCAATGCTTCACAAAGTAATTTTGAGTTTTGCTCAAGATAACCACCCAATCACCTGCAAAAATATATTTTCTTGTTTCTCTAATAATTGTAAGCCTGGTAAATACTAGCAAATCTGATCTTGTTCTAATGAAATTTCTTTGGTTTTAAGCTTAGAAAATAATTGTCTATATTTATGGGGTAGAATTTCATGTGTCAAATGGTTCAATAAGGAAATGCCTCACTTCGTGTGTCTACCATATTCTCTAGGATGAGAATATTTGAAAGGCACCCTTTAAGAAATGTAGTATTCAACACGTAGCTGTTCATTGTCATCCCTCCACTGTGCAATGGAACAGCTGAAACTGATTCCCAGTTGCCAGATGCTCAAACTGGAGAGCCACAAAAGAGAAGCAGAGAAGCCAGCCTTTAGGTACCAAGATCACAGGCTAAGTTCATTACTGATTTGTGACTTCTCATTACTTTTTGAGACATGTGAACATGCCTAGGTTTTTGTTATACCACTGCCACCTAGAATGTAGATCAAATGTGAAATATTACTATTATTTCTCATGAATGTTTTCAATGTTGGAAAACAATTTAGAAACATATACATCACTCATGCATCAGATTCTTATCAGGCATTTAAAGAGGTCCACACTGCTAATATTTTATGAAAATATTACCATAATTCTTATGCTACTTGGCATATATGGGTAGATGTAAAGGTAGATTTTATGACACAGATATTAACTACTTATAATCAAAATGAAATTTCATATTTATTCAAATATTTTTTGTACATTTAACCTTTGGAAGTTTCAATCGTGATGTCTGAGGATTAATTTTTAAAAAAAAGAGATACGATGGAGACAGGAATGAGACTCTCAAGAATCTGAGCCTCGCTAAGCTCTTTGCAAACCAAAGGGCAGAGTGATGGGTAAGTAGATAAAAAATCAAACCTTTGTAATTCATTAATTCATTTCTAGATTTTATATATCCCATAATTGGCCATGAGTTCAATCACAATGATTTCTGCATGAGTATACCACGTTATAAAATGCTACTTTGAAACTAAAAAGTCATGTGATACAGAGTAAAAATAACCAACAAATATTGTACTGGATACCAATAGCATCTATCTGCCTGCCCACGCTCACAATCATGGTTATAAATGACTGCAGTATTTTCCTATTGAGTCCAGAAGCAGCTCCAGAATCCTCCCACACAGCTTTTCAGGTAAATACTAACAGATGATTGATGTCCGTATAAAGTGATGAAACCCACTGATCAATACTTACTTTGCAGAATGTAACTGCCAGCAGTGTTCAGCCACAAGATACTGTGCTCTCAATACCCAGTGAAACTCCTGACTTAGCAGTGGAGTTACATAAATGTTGGCTGAGTGAATAGTACAATTTGTGAGTGGAAATGTGCACAGCACAGATGCATTACAGTTGCACAGCACAGTTACAGAGCACAGATGCATTACAGTTGCACAGCAGAGTTGCACAGCACAGATGCATTACAGTTGCACAGCACAGTTGCATTACCATTACAACTTCTGGAAAAAATCAAGTTGCCACAAAAATTCTGAAATTGCAACTTCCTTAACTCCTTGATGTTAGATAGATTATGTCCTTTGAGGTTCTCTTTTCTAAGATGCTATTCTGGTCTTACTCATGACTCTCTGGAAAGGATGCCTGATTTCTCAAATATTTACATTTTTTGTGAAACAAATATCTACCTGAAAAGCTTGCCCTACTTAAGAATGTGAGCCATCATGAAACAGGTAATAATTCTGCATTTTATTTCATAGTTATGAGCAAGAGCATTAGTATTTATTGGCTAGTTTACTGACATCATAATGTATTAATTCAAATGTAGAAGTTATAACTAATCAAATGGCTGAATCATGTCCAAAAAAGAATAAAAGAAATGAGAAGTGAATGACAAGAAAAACATTTTAGCTTAGAATCAGGCTCTTCCAAAGTTGCCAGTAACTATGAAGAATTTGTATTTCTGTGTCTGTAGGTGGAGGGTGCAGTGTGTATTTTTGTGAATATGCTTGGAATGCAGGGGAGATATGCTGAGGTGTTCTTGGGGAGTTATGTGTGTGGTGTGAGGTATATGTGATGTGTGTAGGTAGGGTCGAGTGTGTGAGTGTGTGTGTGTCTGTGTGTTTTCATGACAGCATGCATGTGGTTTTCAGTGACAACTTTCTAGAGATGGTTCTTTCCTCCTACCACTGGTTCCAGGCATGGAACTAGGTTGTCAGGCTTGCAGGACGTGTACTTCTACCCTCTGAGCTATCCCATTGGTCCTTGTTTGATAAGAACACTGGTACACGAAGGATTATGGTCAGCATCCCTTTCCTTTATTGCAGTAGCTGTCCATTCAAACACTCTCTCAATGCGGCCCAAGGGTACTTGTTCAACAGGTGCAAGGCAAATAGAAAATTTTCACATTGCTTCTTTTTTTTCCCCATTTGGTTTTTGAAACAGGGTTTCTCTGTGTAGCTTTGGTGCCTGTCTGGAACTTACCTTGGAGATCAAGCTGTCCTCTAACTCACAGAGGTCTGTCTGCCTCTGCCTCCTGAGTGCTAGGACTGAAGGTTTGCACCACCACCACCCAGTCACATTAATTCTTAATCTAGATAATAGCCTATTTAGTAGCACCATATAATTCCCTAATTTTTGGTTCATAATTGAAGTATTGTCTAGTTTATTGACATCAGTAAGTATTAATTCTAATGTAGAAGTTATAACTATGCAAATGGCTGAATCATGTCCAAAAAAGAATAAAAGAAATGAGAACCGAATGTCAAGAAAAACATTTTAGCTGAGAAGCAGGCTCTTCCAAAGTGGCCGGTAACTGTGAGGATTTATGTTTCTGTTTGTCTGTGTGTGGGGGGCTACATTTTGTATTTTTGTGTGTATGCTGGGAACGTAGGGGAGACATGGTTTCATTTCCTGTATGTCAATCTCAATGAAAATGAACGAGGCAGGAAAACAGAAAGAATGATAAATTGGAATGTCAGCCAGCTATACAGCATATAATAGAAAGTCAAACAACTTAAAAAATATTTTTAATGGTATACCTATTTTTGATGGGGAGGGATTCCTGTTTTTAGGTTATTTGGGGGGGGGTGGTAGGTACTAGAGTTTGAATCTAGGATACACATGCTAGGCAAGCACAATTTCACTAGTGGATTGTATCCAAAGTCTCCTTTTAAAAAGAAAATATCTTAATTTGCTTAGGTAATATCTTAAAATTTTGATATAATGTCTTATGTAGGCTTGCTTTACACTTACGGCCTCAGCCACCCAAGTAGCTGGGATGACAGACCTGTACACTAAGTCTGGTGTACAAGCAGGATTTTGATACTTAAAGGTTTACATGGAAGGAAAAAATATAAAAATAACCAACCTAATATAAATTATCTTTAAATTTTTCTTAATATATAACTATATTTACCTAATATACATATTGTCACATAAAATATTTTCTTATGAATTATATGCTTGTACAACAATTTACAGTTAACTTTCAATTCCAATATTTCTAGCCATGTTCCATTACCTTCCAACATATAGATACACTATTACAATATCTGTAAATCGAGTGACAACTATTTAAATATTCTTAATTTATTTTAAAGAAATAATATGTATAATTCAGTAATTGTTTGTTTATATACTATTATGAACAACTTTTAATAAATAATTGCACAGTTTATTCTAAATATGAAATAATAATTTTATCTATCAAGAATAAGGCATTAGGTTGATGATTGAATTGGTAAATTACTTGCTAAGGATCTGACTTCAATACCTATCACCCACAAAATAATAATTGGCATGATAGTTCACACATGTAGTCTTAGAACTGGGAAAGCAAAGACAGACGATCCCTTCCATATGTCAGCCAGGCTGTCAGTCAAACCACGGAGCACAAGGTTTAGGGAGAGATTCTCTTGCAAAATTTAACACGAGGTCTGAGGAAATGGGTCAATCAAAAAGTGCCTGCCATGTAAGCATGAAGGCCCACCCGCGTTTGCATCACCAGCTCCCAGGTGAAAGCTTAGTGCACATGTCTGCAAAGCTTAGTGCACATGTCTGCAAAGCTTAGTGCGCATGTCTGCTGCATCTCAGGCTCTTTGGTTGCCTCAGACTTCTCTTTACTCAGGATTTACTGGGCCACAATTGACCTCTCTTATTCAAGTAGACTTACATTTACCATAATAAAAGTCTCTAGAGAGAAGCTAGTTAATAATTTAGCAAGTGAAACAGTAAAGAGTCCATATTTTAATTTAAGCTCACTAAGATAAATAATAATAAGTAAGTACCAGTGCGGTGGCTCAGTGGTAAAAGTGCTTAAAACCAAGTCTGACAAGTCAGTTCAATCCCCAGATCTTACATCATGAGAGAACACGGACCTCCTGAAGTGATGCAGTTATTCTCTGAATTCCACGCACATGCAGAGGTACGCACACATGCACACACACACACAAACTAGAAACTAAGTAAATAATATAATAACATGCGTTTTCATTCTTATAGAGTAAAATAATCACAGGTAAATAAACCATGAGTAAAGCATGAGTATCAATTTTTCTGTGTACAAAACCTCACAATGGGATTATATTAATAAAGTATATTGTTTTATACTGTGCTGTAAGTTATAATACAAGTGGGTTTCTATATAAAACACGCAGACGATGGAATAGCTAATAGGCTGCCTATACACGGAGAAACTGATGAAAGTAGAGAATATTGCTACAAAACTTGAATTCATCTGAAATATTTCTTTTTTTAATTCAGTAGCTACTCCCAAAGTAACAAGTGTAGCAGAATTTATTGTACCTTGTGCTTCAAAGCAGTGCTCTCTAGCCCCCCACATAGATTTATTATTAGATGCTTTGCGAAGCCTTGGATGACACAATCCCTTGCATGTACATTTTAAAGTTGTTTTTCCAAAGGAGCTGGAAAAAATAGCTTTGCAATATTTTACCTTACACAATTCCTTTTTCTCTTTCCAGGTTTTTAAGGGAAGGAAGAGGATAATAATCCCAACGATTAGATATTTTTCTTTTTCTTTTCCTTTCTTTTTTTTTTTTTTTTTTTTTTTTTTTTTCTTTTTTTCTCTTAAAAAGCCATAATGAAGCCTGGTGCTAGAGGTGCACACCCTTAATCACCATACTTAGGAGGCAGACATAGGTGGATCCCTGGGTTCCAGGAGAGCCATGGTTACACAGGAAAACCCTGTCTTGAAAAATAAACAAACTAAAATCAAAACACACACAAAAGAAAGAAAGGATGAAAGAAAAAGAAAATGATAGTCAATTTCCTTAGGCTGAATTGTGACATGGGATAAGATTAAGATGAATTTGCTAAAAGACAGATATTACGTATTTAGTATAAGATATCACAAACAAACAAACAACGAAAAACCAAGTAGACTGCCTGCAGACACTCTACTTTCTCTGTGTTCCCCTAAGCCCCATCCCTCAGCCTCCTCCTTAGTGCTGTCTCAGAACACCTGCTGCAGCCTCCCTTCCCCTCTGCCTACAACTCCTTTGGCTCACACAGACTGTCCTCTCCTAACCTCCCTCCTCCCACTGGTCCCAGCAACCCAGCCACAAACATCAGCAGTCTTTCCTTTTGAACACAACAGCCTTCATGTTCTCTTAAAATCCACAGAACAAGCAGAAATCAAGGGAAAAAAAAAAACATGCATGCAACAAAGACGAACCCAGATATTAACACCTAAACCTATAACCATCCCAAACCCAGATGCCTAGTCACAAGCATAAGAACACAATCAATAACAGTCAGGCCAATACAATGTATCTTCACTAGAGCTCAGCCATCCTCCTCAGTAGGCCCTGAATATTCCAACAAAGCTGAACCACAAGAAAAAGACTTTAAAAGCAACTGTATGTCGATGATAGAGGTCCTTAAAGAGGAAATTAATAAATACCTTAAAGAAATCAAGGAAAACTGGGCAGTGGTGGTGCACACCTTTATTCCCAGCACTGAAGAGGCAGAGACAGGTGGATCTCAGAGAGTTCAAGGCCAGCCTTGTCTACAAAGCAAGTTCCAGGACAAGCTCCAAAGCTACAGAAAAATTCTGTCTGAAAAAAACAAGAGAGAGAGAGAGAGAGAGAGAGAGAGAGAGAGAGAGAGAGAAATCAAGGAAAACACAAACAATTAAAAGTAATGAATAAATTCATTTTTTAAAAAGCCAAGCAAAAACAAAGAGTTGAGTTGAATGAAATGCTCCAAGACCAGAAACAGAAACATAAAAAAAAAAAAAACTCAGAGTGAGGGAATTCTGGAGATGAAAAATTTATGAGTTCAAACAGGAACTACAGAAGCAAACTTCAACCACATAACACATAAGATGGAAGAGGTAATCTCAGGCATTGAATATATGAGAAAAGAAATAGATGCTTCAGACAAAGAAAATGTTAAATCTAAAAAGTTCCTGACACAAATCATCCAGGAAATGTGGGACACTATGAAAGGACAAAAGCTAAGAATAAAAGTAATAGAAGAAGGAGAAGAACCCCCACTCAAATGCCCTGAAAACATTTGCAACAAAATTATAGAAGAAAACTTTCCTAACCTAAGGTAGGACATTCCCATAAAGGTACAAGAAACTTACAGAAACCCAAAAAGATTGGACCCGAAATAAAAGCCCCCTACCACATAGTAATCGAAATACAAAACATACAGAACCATGAAAGAACATTAAAAGGGGAAAAGACTAAGAAAACATAGAAAGGCAGACTTGTAAGAATTACACCTAACCTCAGTGGATCCTTGAAAAGCCAGAAGAGCCTGGAAAGATGTACTACAGATTCTAAGCCACAGATGACAACCAGAATCTGTTCAGGAGAAAACTTTCAGTCACCATAGATGTGAAAGAATCAGATATTTCATGATGAAGTAAAATTTAACAATATCCACAATCGAGCTTTAGAGAAATTGTTAAAAGAAAAATTCCAGCTTAAGGTTAATTATGCCCATGAAAATATGGGAAATAAGTAATTCCATACCAGCAAAACAAAAGGAAGGAAAAGACCATTAATACCACCACCACCATTAGTACCACAACTAACAACAGCAACAAAATAACAGGAATCAGCTAGCATTGTTTATTAAGATCTCTCAGTATCAATGTTCTCAACTCCCTAATAAAAAGGCACAGACTAAAAGAATGGTTGAGCAAACAGGATACAACCTTTCATGGAACACACGTCAACATCCAGGATAGATGTTACCTTATGGTAAAGGGTTAGAAAAAATATATATCAAGCAAATAGACCTATGAGACAAGCTGAGTGTAGCCATTTTAATATCTAATAAAACAGACTTCAAATGCAAACTAGTCAAAATGCACAGGGAAGGACATTACATGTTCATCAAGGTAAAAAAAAGTTTACCAATGTAAAATTTCAAACCTTAATATCTATGCCCTAATCTCATGGCACTTACTTTTGTATAAAAAAAAAAAAAAAAAAAAAAAACAAAAAACACGATTACAGCTTAAATCACATTTTGGCCTCCCCATCTGATAGCGGGAGGCCTCAGTCAATGGGAGAATTTGCACTGAGCTGCACCTGGTCTGGCTACAGACTTCTAGCACCTAGCCTTCCATACACCTCTTGTTGAGCAGTTGCCTTAGGTTTCTCTTGTTGCCCTCTATGTGAATCTTGCCTGAGAGATTACCAAAGGTATAAAACCTATGCAAAACGTGGTTGGTAAAAATCCTGCACACTGTGATATTTCTTAAATGAGAATTTGCATTTGGATTTGTCCCTTTGAAAGTTTCCTGGGGAGGTTTTGGGGATGTGAAACCAACTTGCTAGAGGTATAAATTGGAAAATAACAAAGAAGTCAGGGGCTAACAGATAGCATCTCAGTGCTGGGACTTTGTCCCCAAAAGGCTGAGTCCCCCTGCTGCCAGGAAAGGCTAGTTTATTGTTAAGGTGCCTCTGTGTCTTTCCACAGACCTGAGTGAAACCACACCCATTTCACAATATACAATACCCTACTTTTACCCATCAACAGTCAGACAAAACTAAACCAAGCAATAATGAAGCTAACTGACATTACAAAGAAAACAGACCTAACAGATATTTATAGAACATTTCACCCAAACAAAACAAAAATATCTTTTTTTCAGCACCTAGAACTTTCTCCAAAACTGACCACATACTCAGACATTAAGCAAGTTTCAACAGACTCAAGAAAACTGATATATCTCTGTGCATCATATAAGTTCACCACAGATTAAAGATGGATATCAACAACGGAAAGTTTACAAACTCATGGAATTGACCTCATGAAACTGAATGACAAATGGGTTAAGGAAGAAATTAAATACTTTCCAGAATTCAATAAGAGTGAAAACAAATCATACCCAAATTTAAGGGACACAATAAAAGTGATGCTAAAAGGAAACTACATAGCACTAAGTGATTACATAAAAAATGGAGACATCTCACACAACCTACTTTACAGCACAGCTGAAATCTCTAGAGCAAAAAGAAATAAACAAGAGGTACACTCTCCAAGAGAGGTAGATTACAGGAAATAGTCAAACCAAAGGCCGAGATCAAACCATATTAGAAAATCTAAAGGAAATGGATAATTACCTCTATAGTTACCACTTATGAAAATTAAATCAATTTAAACATTTTAAATAAACATATAACCCCTAGTGAAATGGAAAAAGCACTAGAGTCTACCAAGCAAAGAGAGCCCAGGGCTAGATAGTATTTGAACAGAATTATACCAGACTTTCAAAGAAGAATTATAATCAATTCTACTCCAATTATTTCACAAAATAGAAACACAAGGAACATTTCATCAGGGAACTCCAACAGCTGTTAAAAAACTTTCAGTGAAGTAGTGGGATCCAAGATTAACTCAAAAAATTAGTAGCTCTCCTATATTTAAATGACAAATGGACTGAGAAAGAAATCAGTGAAAAAAACATCTCTCACTATAGCCTCAAATGATATAAAATATCTTGGACGAAGTCTAATCAAGTACATGAAAGGCTTGTATGACATAAACTTCAAGTCTTTGAAGAAAGAAATTGAAGAAGATACCAGAAGATGGATATAGATCATAGATCAGTAGAAATACCATAATAAGAATGACCATCATAACAAAAGAAACCTACAGATTCAGTAAAATCCCCATTAAAATCCCGACACAATTTTTACAGACCTTGAGAGGATAAATCTCGACTTCATATGGAGGAATAAAAACCAAGAATAGCTAAAAACAATTCTGAACAATAAAAGTGAGAGGTGTCACCTACAACCCCTGATTTCAAGTAGTACTACAGAATTATAGCAATGAAAAACACATGGTACTGGCATAAAAATAAACAAGCCGATCAATGAAATCAAACCGAAAACCAGGCATAATAAACACATATGGATACCTGATTTTCTACAAAGATACCAAAATTATGCAACGGAAAAAAGGCACCTTTAACTGGTACTGGTCAAAGTGGATGTCTATACATAGAAGACTGCATCCATATTTATCAACCTACACAAGACTCAAGTATAAGTAGCTCAAAGACCTCAACATAAAAGCATATACACTAAATATGATAGGAGAAAAAGTGGAAATTAGTCTTGAATGCCCTGGCACAGGAGACAACTTCCTGTCCAGAACATAGGTAGCATAGACTATGAGAACAGACAGCAATTTTTAAATGGGGCCTCATGAAATTGTCTTTTGGGAGGCAAAGGAAATTGACAATCAGACAAAATGTCATCCTACACAATGATTTTTATCAACTCCACATCTAACAAAAGACTAATATCCAAAACATATTTTAAAAAATCTCAAGAAACTAGGCATCAACAAACCAAATCATCCAATTAAAAATGGTTACAGATGTCAACAGAGAATTAGCAACAGAGGAATCTCAAATGACTGAGAAACACTTAAAGAAATGCTCATCATACTTATCAAGGAAATGCAAATCAAAATGACTTTGAGATTCCATGCTACCTAAACATTTGTCATTACAGGTAAGATCAATAAGACAAGTGAAAGTTCATTCTGGGAGGATGTGGTGCAAGGGGAACACTCCTCCACTGTTGGTGGGAAGGCAAGCTTGGACAGCCACTATGGAAATCAATATGGAGGTTCTTCAAAAAGATAGGAATTGATCTAACTCAGGGCCCAGTTATACCACTCTTGGGCATATAACAAATTATGCTTCTTTCTGCTATAAGGATACTTGCTCAATCATGTTTATTGTAGTTTTATTCATAGTAGCCAGAAACTGGAAACAACCTAGATGTTCCTCAACAGAAGAATGGACAAACAAAATGTGGTACAATTACACAATAGAGTATTACTCAATGTTGAAAAAATGATATCATAAAATTTGTTGGCAAATAGATAGAACCAGAGAAATTTCCCAAGAAAATCATCATGAATGAAGTAACCCAGACCCAGAGAGACAAATTTTATATGTATTCACTTATATGTGAATATGAGCCATTAAGTAAATTATAAACAGGCTACAATCCATTGACCTTCAGGTTAGGTAAAGAGACGGGGTCCTTAGGGATGCATTGATCTCCCTGTAAAAGGGAGATAGAATAGAATGTATGGGAAGACTGAGGTTAGGTGTTAACAGGAGTGGATGGGATTGGGTTGAGGGGGAGATGGAAAAATTAAAAAAAATGAAATAAAAAAAAACATTGTAACAATGACTTGATTGACATCATATTAAGGGATGCAAATATGAAGAAATTAAGTTACCCCTACAAGCTTCATGTACAGTAAACTTGAACACTATTTGTCATATATATGTTATGTGCAGTGACGATCAGTAAAGACATGAAGAAAGACAACTCAAGACCCTTGACTGTTTTTCATCACAGCACAAAACCCCAAAAAGTTCTATTTACTAAGTGGAAAGTGAGCAGATAAATGGGCACTGCCTCCCTTGTTTGCTAACCCAAGCATAAACAGATCGTCTGGTAATTGCCTGAGTAGAGCCTTCTACAGCATCCTTCTAGATGGTCAAACACCATCTCCTGATTTCAAAAGAGAAGGATTGCTTTTTATGTCTGGTCAGAAATTAAAATCTAGAATTTTTGATAGAAATCATCATGACTTTCTCAGCTCATAGGTGTGTCTACACACTACCTATATGAAACATATTAATCCACCATGATTGGTCAAATAAAAATTATATTGTCAAATAGAATTTAATATAACTTACATTTTCAAATTTAGTCACTTATTTATTAGTTGATTAAAGTAAATAATATGAAATAATTAAAACCACCATCATCCCAGTTGGTTAACAGTTGAAAACAAACATCTTTTGAAATCATATGAATCTATTTTGTTCCTGCATGCCAAGTATGTTCAATTCACATGAGTCCTTTGAAGAGGTCAGGTAAGGGCAAATAAGAACTTTTTCCTGCTAATATACCAGAAGCATCTGTTGAGTAAATAATAAATGTTATCTAACTACTTTGGCCATAGTTTGGCTCAGGCAAGTGAAACTTGAATTAAATCAACTCTCTTTAACTGTTTACCTTCCCAGGTCTCAGGCCTCAATGCTTCCTGCCTAGCTGCACCTACTTAATGTTAGTTTGATGTTACACCCAGAATGCCTTCCGTTCAAATCAACAGAATTTCCTTGCCTTCCCATTTTTTCTTCATTTTTTTCTAAATGATATTAAGGCCATATCATTCACCTTATTGTCTTTAAATGACATGACTTTCTAGTTGTTTCCTCAAACAGTACACATAGTTTATGCACAATTGTTAGTCCACTGAGCCTGTTGGATATGCAGTAGAAATATTTGTAAATATTTAAAGAAAATAAATCACACTTTATAAACCTAACTATATTTTATTCTTTTAATTTTTATTTAATTATTTTACATGCAGACTGCAGGTTTCTTTCCACCCTCTCCTCCCATTCCCTTCCCAACCTCCCCCCGGCCTCCCTGAATCCACTCCTCTTCAGGTTCTGTTCAGAAAGAGGAGCAGGCCTCCAATGGGTACCAACAAACGGTGGCATTTCCAGTTGTGAAAAGACTAAGCACATCCCCTTGAAAGAAGGCTGGACAAGAGAATTCAGGATGAGGAACAGGATCTCAAGAACCAACCAAAGCATTAGGGACAGCCTCTGTTCGCATTGTTAGGAGTTCCACAGGTAGATGAAGCTACACAACTGTCACATATATGTAAAGGTTCTACGTCAGTCCCATGAAGTCTCCATGCTTGATAGTTTAGATTCTCTGCGTTCCTATGAGCTAGGTTAGTTGTTTTTATTGGTTTTCTTGTGATGTCTTTGACCTCTCTGGCTCCTACAGTCTTTCCTCCCGTGTCTTTAGCAGGGTTCCCAAGCCTGACCTACTCTTTGGCTGTGGAGCTGCATGTTTCCATCAGTGACTTGATAAGTCTTCTGATGGCAATTAGGGCAGTCATCAATATGATCACAGGAGATGGCCAGTTCAGTCTCTAACTTTATTCTGAATTACATTTTCATGCTCTGTGTTCCATTTAACCATACAACAGTAATCAAATTTCATGTTTAGAAAAGAACTCATCAGTGTTTGCAATTTCCCTTTTCTATTTTATGTGCAAAGGACTGTGCTTAGGACTACAAAAATACTTACAAATAAACTTGTTAGTTTTAGGCTAATATACACACATATAAAGAATTAACAAGACCACAGTTAATTTTAAAGTTCTTTGCTAGCTAATACTGCTAAGGGAGTTTCAGAACTGTGTGCCATGTTCCAAGGAGGCTTATGTGATAGCCAGCTATAATTTGGAATTTGAACAATTCTACTGTCTTATTTTAAGTGCAATTTCCTTTTCCGATGCTCTGGGCAGTCACACTAACTTCACACTGCCATCGCTGCTGTACATGGCTTGTCTGATTTGCATGGTAATAGTTTATAATGTATATGTAAGCTTTGTTTTGACAAGTTCCCAGAGAACCAAGCTTGTAGCAGATGCTTAACACATATGTTTATTCGCCAAGCTCGCTGTACAATTTAAAGCTTTCCTAGGAAATGATTAAATGATTCTCCATAGTGCAGAGTTCTACTGACAACATTCTCCTGAGGCTTTTGGAAATATTACTTGTAGGATTAAATCATCCTTGGGAAAAATTAAATCAAACTCCTAGCTTTTAGGGGCTAATTTCCATTTCGTATATTTTCCATCATAATATTTTTATGTGAGTGTCTGTTCAAAACAGAATTTGTATTTGTAACAAAATTTGTAGAGAATGGCAATAGATTTTCATTCCAACTAACTTGAAACTTGTGATTACCCCAAAACAGGAAGGGAAATAATAAATTGTTGATAAAATAGCAGGGGGTATAGACAAATAAAGACAGTCAAAAAACTATGTAAATCTGAAATTTGCAAGAAGAAACGCCATGCTAATAACAACTCTAACTGCCCCAAATTTCCATTTCTACCTTTTGTCTTTATTGCCTTTTTCATAAATGGGATATAGAGTAAAATCATTTACTTTTTATTAATCTCACTTGTAAAGGCTCTGATGTCCACCCCTTAGCCCTCAAAGCCTTTCAGTCACCAACCTCTGTATCGAGCTGAAGTATTCTTAGGTCGCTAGAACATCTTTAAGCACTAATCCTTCTTGGGGCATAAAATGTTCTATTAGCAGATATTTATGATTTTCATGGTGTAATCTATTAAAATATTTCTTTTTTTGGTTTTTCGAGACAGGGTTTCTCTGTAGCTTTGGAGCCTGTCCTGGCACTAGCTCTGTAGACCAGGCTGGTCTCGAACTCACAGAGATCCGCCTGCCTCTGCCTCCCGAGTGCTGGGATTAAAGGCGTGCACCACCATCACCCGGCATTCTATTAAAATATTTTATAAACTACATTTGATTCCCTGTTATTGAACCAATGAGTCTCACATGGGCTCGTAAAGGGATACCAGTCAAAAGAGCCCACACCATTCTATTATCTGGAAAAAACAATTTGATTCTAGTTTAAATGCTGTAAATCATTATAGCTCTTTGCTTTAAAGTCCAAGCAGTTATTTGATGATAATAAATTAAAACCCTTTGGCCTCACATTACCAGACAGAAAAAAAAATGCCACACAGATTCTGGATATACTGTTTCAACAAAACAGTAGTGCATATGAAATGATAGCCCACTACTGTGAGTGATGGTATTTTTTGTTATTCCTAAAGAATTGCAAAGAAAAATGTTCTGTGTTAATATTTTTTTCAAAATATCCATCAGCTAAAATGTAGTCTCTTCTCCATTTGGCTGGCATGTCTATGTTGTTTGACAAAACTTATCTATTGAAATAATGTAACATGAAATGTATTCTGCATCCGAAAATGGATACAGTAAAGTAGGTATTGCATGGTAGAGCTAGATTTCTTCCTTGTTTACATCACTTCATATGGGATATTGTCCCCAAACTTGAAACATTTATTTTTTCTTTAAAGCGCTTTAAATATTTTATGTCAGAATCTCAAAAATTAATATGTCTTATGTAAATATTTGTATATTTGATATGCCTTAGTCATACTGGAACTTTTTTCAGTATCTGGAATAAGTAATATATAAAACTTAAACATTCATCCAATGATGTCACGTATGTGTGTCAGAAAACTGGGCAACTACTATTTTATGAAATAAAATGTCTATACTAATGGTGCCTATAGTTGGAAAGAAATTCAAGTATAATATCCATTTTTTCTCAACAGTAAATTAAGTCTACTGAAATACTCACACTGTATAAGACATTCATATGATGAGTTGAAATCCTTACAGATGAAATAACTCACAAGGCACTCAAAATAACAATGCAAAATGGCTCTACATCTGATCCTTGCTTTCTCTTACAAAAGGATTCAATTTTTCTGCAATTTCATTTGATGAATAATTATCTACTTCATCGTGTAAATAATTACGATTCTTTGGTCACTGATATGGCTGATGGTTAAAGTCACTTGCCACAAATCCCGATGACTTGAGCTTGGTCTTTAGGACACAGGTGGTGGAAGGAGAGAGTCAGCTTTTGCAAGTGGTCCTCTGACCTCCCTATATGTGCCAACACATGGGTACACACACACACACACACATTCATAAGAGTAAAACATTTCTAAAGAGAATGCCAAGAGCCTTCATATTACTTGATAATTCCCAGTTGCGTAAGTCACCAGTCTTGTTTGTTTGTTTCAATATTTATGTTTCTATGAATCCTCTTGAGATTTCATCTTGCGAAAGAAATTTCCAGAAAGAGTTGCATCTTATAATGAGCCTTATACATGGCTGGTTACCTGATTGTTGACATCGAGCTTCAATCTTTGGTGCTCAGATAAGAAACAGGCCGTCACTGCAATTTTCTTATAACTCTTAAGACTTGCTTTGTGTTCTAATATGTGGCTGATTTTTGGAGAAAGTTCCATGAGTTGCTGAGAAGAAAGGCTATTTTTAGCAATTGTTTACAATGTTCTATAGATGTCCATAAGGTTGGTTTGATTGATGTCATTTTTTAACTCAAGTATTTCTCTGCTTACTTTTGTCTGGATAATCTTTCTATTAGCAACACTGTATTGAAGTCTCACACTATTTCTGTGTGAGAGTTAATATGTCATTTTAGCTTAATAGTGTTTCTTTTATGAACTTCAGCGCACTTGAAATTGGTGGGTGAACAGAATTGTAACATTCTCTTGATTGATTTTTCCTTTAATGGGTATGAGGTATCTTTCCCTCTCTCTTCAGATTCATCTTTGTTTGAAGTCTTTTTTTCTCAAAGATTAAAATAGCTACCCCTGCTTGCTTGATCTCATTTTTTTTTTTGGAATACCCTTTTCTATCCTTTACCCTAATGCAATACCTGTCCTTGATTGTGGGGTATGTATTTTGGGTGCAGCAGAAAGATGGATCCTGATTTTTAATTTAATCTGTTAGCCTGTATCTTTTTTGTGTGTGTGTGTGAATTGGTTGACCAAAGCAAAATGGACTCCATAGCTTTTTTTTTGTGTGTGTGTGGGGGCTTTTAATTCTGATATGTTTTTAATCTTAGAGAGTTTTTTGTTTATTTGTTTCTATTTTGATTTCCATAGTGTGTGTATGTGCATGTGTGTGTGTGTGTGTGTGTGTGTGTGTGTGTGTATTTAAGAGAGGGAGAAAGAAAGCAAAAACAGAGTTGGATAGGTATGGATGTAACAGGTTTTGATGAAGGCGGAGATATAATCAAAATGTATTTTATGAAAGAAAATTTAAATCAAAAAATAAGCATAAGAATAATTTCAACTATTCAATGAAATAACTGTCAAAATAAAGTTCTTGCAGTTTCTAGAGAGCAGACAGGCAGCTCAGTGTACAAACAAGAAAATCATAGACATTTATTAGCATTTGAAAACAGGCCAGTGGCTCTCTGGGTGTGACTTCCGTCTAGTACTGGCTGCTAGACGGAAAAAAGAAACATATTTATCATTCCCGCTTTCTGACTCTGCCCAACCTCTTTTGCACTCGGTACCTGGCTTATGAGAAAAGATTGCTTATCTGTTCTACAGACCAGTAATGCTGTGACAGATCCTATCATTGCCTTCTGTGGACAGCACATCAGATTCTTACGTCCCATTAAGACCCACAGAATTGTCCATCTTTTCCGATAACCACACTAGCAAAGAAAGAAGCAAAGCTTGTGCCTGGATGGCCATGGACTTCAGTGTGCTCTTTATGCCCAGGGAGTCAATAAGCCATGAATAAACAGAAAGCCATGTCACGCTGACCTCCCTTACCTTAGAACTTCTCACTCGGCTTCTTAAAAGATCTGTGCTGAGGCTGCCCTGCTTCCTGGACGGAGATAAATAGGTTCTGTGACAGCCTGACTTTTTCTGAGGCAGCACTCAATTCATCACCCTGCTCCTGAAGCACATTCTCCAATTCCTGACAGTAACATCCCAAAACTTTCAAAGGCGAAAAATAAACCCTCATCTCAGGATCTGTAAATTATCAAGAATAGCCATGAATCAAATGAGGATGAACCCTGATTCATGCTTTCAGAACAACCTGGGGGGAAAAGGCAGTTCATGCCCTTAAGGCCATTGCTCAGGAGAACTCAGACTAGAGGAAATTAGGCTGAAAACCAAAAAGATATTAAATATTCCTCTTTGTGCCATTTTAAAGAATTCAATTATTGAGTATCTCTGCAAAGAACAGTATGAAGCTGGTAGTTCACCACCTGTCCTAAAACGCTTTCTTGTAATTATGGAAAATTGAGAGGAAAAAAAACACAAGGACTTGGAACAGAAAATCAGTGACATTTGAGACAAAAGGACTTAGTTAAAAAAAAAAAAAAAAACCCTTAGGAGTTCCAGGGAGTCCAGTACAAAAAACTTCAGCCCTCTTCAGTGTGGAAGAATCCTAACCTGAAAGGACCTGTCGCTAAGAAAGATGTAGTTCAGGTCACTTGATATCCCTTGACCAAAGTAGAATCCAAACCCATCTGTGTGGGAAGGGAAAGAGTAGCTACAGGTGTGGGAAGGAGCACTCAGCTGTCAGGCAATCACCATTCTCAACCATGAATAACTGCTCCTACATAGAGCATCTCTTCTACTCAGGGAACTCCAGGACCAGTGAGCACTGCAGTCACACTAACGTTTATTATGGAACTGATAAACCATATGCCAACAGGCATCAAACTACAACAGCAGCATCTAGATTGGGGGGGGGACGTTAACAAAAAATCTTTTCTGAAGGAGGGAGAGAGAGAGAGAGAGAGAGAGAGAGAGAGAGAGAGAGAGAGAGAGAGGAGCTATTCCTGGAAACAGAAAAGAATTTAGATGGAAGAGGCTGTGTTGTGAGGAAAGTCCTCCAAAAATGGAACTGCTCCTCAGCAGAAGAATACAAAGAGAAGGAAAGTAAAGAGGCAGAACTATCAGGTATATTCAGTATATAGTCAAGTAGACTCGTGTGCGCGGATGGGGAAGAGTGGGAGACAGAACTATCCGGTGTGCTCAGCAGGTAGTCAAGTAGACCCGTGTGCGTGGATGGGGAAGAGTGGGAGGCTACCAGAACAGTACCAGAAAACACACCCACTCACACCAGCATCATTCCAGGTAGCACTTGGAAACAGGTCTATGAGTTTAGTCTTAAAAATGCCACAGTAAATGCATCGCTCTACCTAATCTCACATGAAAATGAGAACATGCTCATTGAATAAGTCAACCTAAGTCATACAATCAGCAAGCACTGATGCTAGGATTTTCTTTTTGCAGGGGGGGGGGGGCACTGTGCTGCCAGCTGTGACAAGGTGAATGGAAACCCACGGGGAAAGGATGTCTTAATTTGTCCACATGTCAGGCCAAAGTGACGACGCAGTTTGTTTAGTGGGAAGAGAGAAAATAGAATCTCCTATTGGAAAGATGAACTAAGAATAGAAAAAAAAAAAAAAAGGATCGGGCAAAGAAGGGTTTGCAAATGTGGCTGCTAGAAATGAAGAGTGTAGAACTTAAGAGCACACTTGAGGGAAATTAGTGTCTAAAATTGTCCATGACTGGATCAAAGTGAAAAGAAAGGGGCCAGAGAAGAGAAAGGAAAAATCAAGTGACAGAATGTGAGTCAGGCACTCTGGAGACTGGGAGCATGCAGGAAGAGCAGGCGTTCCTAGGTGAGTGGTACCCTCATACTGGGAGAAGAAATTGGAGGGGCCTAATCATCTTAGTTCTGAGTCAATGCTTACCAGCAGGACGAGTCTAGAAGGAGCTAAGAAGTCTCTCGGACATATTTAAATTAAATCCATTAGCTTCATAAAAATTAGAACAAACAATGAAGCTGAAAAGATTGCTCAGTGGCTAAGAAATGCACAGAAAGCACAGAAAGAATGAGGATCTGAGTTCAAATCCCCAGCACTCCTTGGATACCTCTAAATCCAACACTGGGACCAGGAACCAAGGGATTGAAGACAAGCAGATCACAAGTGAGGTTCCGGGTTTAGTGAAGGACGCTGTCATAAAGGAATAAGGTGGAAAGGAGTAGAGATGAAGTCTTCTGGCCTCCGCAGTGCACTTGAGCATGTGCCCAGGCATGCTCATGCACATGCACACACACATACACATGTACATGCACACATGCACACGCTCACTGTTGTAAGCCCTGTCAAACTGCACTTCATAAACTTCACTACTATGTATCCTTCTGTTTACCAGATTTTCCTGAAATCCAGACGGAAGTAATCACTCCCCTTAAATGCAGAGATGGCACACTGTCTCCAGCTCTCATCTGGTTGACTTAGAGGTCCCTCTGCTCACGAAGGCCAGTATCATCTCATCAAGTCTCCATGACATGGCCACATCGGAAGGTCTCCTAATTCCTCAATCATACACGATGCTCTAGGGTCAAAGTCAATGTAGCTTTGCATACCTGACACCCACCACCCACCTACTCTTATGATGGCAGCTGTCTGCTCCAGCCAGTATGGGCTCCCCTCAGCTCTCAAATTTGCCTTGCACTGACCTCCTTTTACATTCTCTATTCATTTTTGCTTAGCTAACACATGTCGGCACATCTTCAGAGCTCACTGTATGATTACTTCCTAGTCTTTAAAGTCTCTGGACCAGATCAAGTAGTAGCTATAGGGGAACATTTCCAGCATGCTTTCCATGTTACTTATCTGGTTATCCTATTTGTGTTTTCTCCACTTGAGTCCTACTTATTGAGAATTAATGTTTCTGTCAACTGGTTGCTCTACTATGGCACTGAAACAGTCCTTCTGGGTCAGTAAAGACTAATTTTTTGCCTGCGCCATGGCCGACCCACACAGCCATTTGGTTTGTCTTCTAAGCAGCAAACTACGAATTCTCCCAGTTTTCCTTTTTGAACGTGGCATCGATGGTGGTGGATCCTCGTGCCGTTTCTTCCTTTTCACCTTCCTTTCACATCTCTGCCTCTTTCTATTGTGAAAAGATCTTGCAGATGGCTCAATAAGTAAGAGCAGTGTCAACAAATGTCTGCAATATGTGTTTGATCCCTTGAGCCAATGTAAAAAGCTGACATATTGGTGCATGTGTGTAGTTTCAGTTCTTCTATGGCAAGACAGGAGCTGGGCCAGGAAATTGCCCAGAAGTCCATGGGCCAGCTCGCCTAGAGCACGCAACATCAAGTCAGAATCAATAGAAAGATCCAAGCAGCATAGAGTTTGAACCATGTCTCATAGCCACTTTCTGGTCTCTAACACATATCATGCCTGTGCACACTGACAAACACCATTGATACATGCATAAACACACATATAATTAACTAATTTAGGAATGGCTTATAGTGGCCTCGGAACTGAACTCCTCTATTTCTGCCCTGTTCCTGTGTGATTGCTCCAGCTCCCAGGCCTACATGCAATTCTATTTTTGACAAATCCCCGTATTTAGCCTTATGCCCTACTGCTTATCCAATGCCACCACTTAAAATCTCAGAGGCATTTCCAATGTAAGTCGTTTGTAGACTAGCTCGAAAAAGTACAGAAGAAAGCGTATTTAAAATAACACTCACCCTCCTTCACGTTTTCTTCTTTACTTTTTTTCTTTATCTTATCAAGTCGACATTGTAGAGCCACGTCACTGAAGGTGTGTATAAAATCTTATAACATTCTTAATGTTTAACTTCTATCTCTTCCAAGGAATCCAAAATTTGTAAGAATATTATTTCAGTAGTATTTCTG
The DNA here is from genome assembly GCF_014885135.2 of Alexandromys fortis. Lineage (NCBI taxonomy): Eukaryota > Metazoa > Chordata > Mammalia > Rodentia > Cricetidae > Alexandromys > Alexandromys fortis. Next base: position 2,801,428 of record NW_026067983.1, on the reverse strand, counting down.
TTGCTTAGAACAAACACTGCCAGGAAGAGCATCTTCTGAATGCTTTTATGAGACCCAGTGAGTTGGCACAGTGGGTAAAGACGCTTGCCTCTCAAACCTGCTGACTGGGTTTAATCCCTCTAATAAAGATGGAAGGAGCGAGCAGACTGGACAAGTTCTCCTCTGGCCTGAACGACACATCTGGCAAGAATATCCACACTTATACTCACGCATGTACTTGTTTAAAAAAATCATTGTTAAATTAGTTTATAGATAATTAATGTTCGTCATACTCACTAAACCGAAACTTTAGTCTGACAAATTGTTTATGTGTTTATTTATCATTTTTTCACAGCTTCAAGATTTTTTTTTATTAAATACTTTGGACTGCTTTACTAAAACAATATCAGCAACATAATATAATAAAAGCTTACCGAGAACAAAGAAGTTCAAAATGGCAAAAAGAAGTAAGTTACCCAAAAACAGTGAGTTAGAAGAATTGATAATAGGTAAGCATGTTTGATAATTAAGCAATTTCGAATGTATTTAGAGTCAAAATAACATAAAGGCTGTAGATTATATTCAATGGCAGAGTGAGTAGGAGACACACAATAGACACCCCAAAGTCATCATGAGACAGCTAATGCAATTACTACCGTGCTTGTTCTCTTACTTGTATAAACTACTGCTGGAATCTCCTATATCATCCATTAAGTCCCCTCCTCTTTTTTAGTGTCTTAAATCTGAGGGGATCCATTTCCAGCCCTGTGTGACTAAGGAGCCTTGCCTGTGAAATATGCAAGGGCAGAGCATTGTTTATAATCCATTACATTTTGTTCAGCAGCTACAGTCCAACTATAAAATCAGTCTTTCTGATGAGTTAGTTCAAGGAAAATAAGAAATGAAAAAAAAAAAAAATCACTGATAGACCTAATAGGACTTGAAGGTGGAATGAAGATAAAAACCCGAGGGATCTAAAGAGAATGCGCGTTGATTCTTCAAGTTGTGCTGCTTCGTCCTCGTTCCCCTGAAAACTGAAGGCAGAACCTTTGAAGCTAAGCTTCACAGTTGCCTGCATGTAGCCAGTGGAGTGGATCCTCTGACTTAGCCACGGAATTTAGAAAAACAAGTGTACGAGGGCCAGTTCGGAGGTACGTTTCCTGTCATGATGATCTGGGAAAGATTAGCAAGATTAGATTGCTTGTGCCTCAGTGGGCACAGCTCTAGCAGAGAGGAACACGGAGAACTAGGGCCAGGGACTGCTCATAGCCTCTGGCTCACTGGTCTCACAACGAATCTGCGATCTGGTCCAGAAAAGGCATTCTTATCATTGACTCTCTTAAACCAGTCAGAACAGAAAGCTGGTTTGGGTTTTAGCACTGACAAGAATGAGGTCCATGACTCAGCTGGTTTAGTACTTCGTCTAATTTACTAGTAAATTGCCAAATAATCCTTTCAAAGAATAAACATAAGATTAAGAATGCAAGTGAGTAGATCCTGCCTGAGGCTTTGCTTTATTCCACAAGAGGTTGTCTCCAGAGTTCAGTGTTACTAGGCTCCCACACAGAGGTGGGGATCCCCCTTGCCATCACAGAGCAGAATTTGGCAGTTGGAGTGTCTGGAGCCATCTGGATGGGAGGTCATGTCTGAACCCTTTCCTTTTGGGGAACTCTGCTGTTCTAAATAAAAACACCCTGATCTTACCTCTTAGTGTTTCCAGTGTAGAGGGGCTGGCTATGGCCTCCTGTCACCCCCACAGAAAGAGACAGAAGAGCCAGCTCAGTGAACACACTGATGCTGAATTTAGAAAGTTGGGTTACTCATCACACCAGCCAGGAACAAGCACTCCCTGGACAATGTTTGGCTAGCAATATTTTATCCATTATTCAGGGGCAAAAGAAAACAAGTCCTCAAAGGAATCAAATAATCATTTATATTCAATCACTTAGCAACTAAAACAGAAATGGAAAGAAAAGAGTCCTAAAATAAGGAAGTAAAATTCTACTTGTAGGGTAGAAAACAATCAAATTAGAGGAATCTGAAAAACATAGGACACAGGGAATTCTGGCCAGATCAAACTAAAAGAAATCTTTTACTCATCTATCAAGGAAATCATTTACTTAAGGTTAAAATTATATTTTCATCCTTGTTCTCTTTAGCATAGCATAAATATCATACTAAAATGCATTTACTACCTCTCTCAATAATACCTAAAAGCAAACACAGAAAAAGTTACAGACACATATGCACACACACACACACTTCACATCAGTTTATCATAATTTACCATATGATAATCTAACAGGATATTGAAGTGTGGCAATTTTTGCATTCCATGTAGTTTCCATTACCTTCTAAAATTATATTCTTTAAATATCACGGAAGAAATAATGAGGGCAACACTATACTGCATTCCAGAAAAATTGACTAATTATACTTTTTTAGGTCACAGATAACCTTATTTATATTATTTAGGCAAAGTTACACAGAAGAATATTATTATACTCAAGTTTACAATCTGAACAATGTATGGGTGCATGCTCACACACACATATACATACATACACACACAGACACATGTCTAGAGACAGCACATTCTATAAATTGTTATTCATAAGCAAGAAGACCTGAGTAATACAAGCAGGAGGCAGTGGCACACACTTAAAATCCCAGCACTGAAGAGGAAATGACTGAGGATCTCTAGGGGTCACGGACCAGCCAGAGTAGCCTAATTCTAAGCCTGAGGTTCCAGTGGGAAACCTTGTGAAAGCACAGAGCAGACTCCTTTCATTAGGAACAGAACTCAAGTTTGACATTCTAGTCTCCATACCCTTGTATACACAACTGCATGTACCCATATACGCATGTAGACACACACACACATCACACATCCATACCCACACATACCTAACTTAATGACCACATCTAACTTAAGATGTTAAAAGTGTTGAAATAAGGCTGTAATCACTACTTTTTCAAATTCAGTTTAATCTCATTTGTTCAAAGGTGAGCAGCATGGTCAGAGATCTCCACAACAAGCAACACACAAGTACCAAGTGTGAGAAACTGAAGTGACATGCAGAAGCAGACAAAAGGGGAAAATATTGTGGCCCCAGAGCAACAATTAAGAGACAACAATTTCAGGCAGTGGTGGTGCACACCTTTAATCCCAGCACTCGGGAGGCAAAGGCAGGCAGATCTCTGTGTGTTCAAGGCCAGCCTGGTCTACAGAGGGAGACAACAATTTAATCACTGCCAATAAAGGGAGCATCCAAACTCACACAACAATTAATTCAGTACTCGATAATGGCTAGTTTGGGCCATGTACTTTTCTAATCATTAAAGAAGTTTTTGGTTTTGTTTTTTGTTTGTTTTTTTTTTCTTTGTATTTTTAAAAACTGGCAGGACAGTGAGAGGGCAAATCAAATGAAAGAGAAAAAACACAGCAAAGACCCTGCAAGCAGGAAAAGCCTCAGAGAAGATGGTACCAAGTAGAAAAGAGGAATAAACTACATGAATAATAGCAATTTTCCTGTGGTAATAAGATTTAATGCTCAAATGTTAAAAACAAAATAAAAATAGCAGAGAGAACACTGTTAAAATATGTTTTGTTTCAGTGAAGCAGTAACTTCAGGTGTGGGCTATCAGGTTATCAGGGGTTATCGGGCGCTGCAAGGGAGAACGGAAAAGAAAACACAGCGTGGGTGCCCAGAAGAGGAACTGAAGGGAGAAGAATGATCCCCCACATCTGTTAGGACCCCAGTTTTCACAGCTCCGTGATTTGGGACAGCATTCAATAACCCAAGTGAAAGGCAAAGGCAGAATGTTCGGATGCTCGGTTGAGGTTTGGTCAAATGCAAAATGGAAGGAGAAGGGCACAAGAAATGAAGGTTTTGGGAGAGAGAAATTGAAGTTGTGTGCTGGGTCTTGTCTGGATGATAAGCGGAAGGAAACAAGGACACAGTGGACACCGAGTGCTCAGATGAACAGTGATCAACACACAATGGAGAGCAATGCCGGAGCAGAGATCATGTTTGCCCAAGCGAACGGCTTCCCAGTCTCTACAGTTTAACCATTTCTTGTGGCCGGAAGAGATGTGGGTAAAGACCACAGCCATTTAGATTTCCAAATCAGAAAGTAAAAACAAGGAAGGTGACGATGACACTGCAGGGTAGGTGGGGCATTGTAAATTCAGAGAAAAATAGAACAAAGCAGCACAGATCAACTCATTCACATTTTCTGTGCCTCCTCCTGAGTGGCTGAACCGAGTTGCCCACTGAATAAACTTACAACTGTAAACTCATGACCATCTATTCCAATAGTGCCCTCTCGGCAGAGATCACACTGTGTGTCTTCTCTAACCATTCAGAATTTCAGACTATTTCTAACTTATTAAAAGTCTAGCGGGAACATTAAAATTTCAAAAACGCCTTCAAGTTTGCATGCCTGATTATGCCCGGTGCTTGCCTTTTATTTACGGGGAATGTTTCCTCTTGTAAAACACAAACAGTATCTGTGTATCTTCATTTTAAAAAGTCAATACCATAACCTTAGACAGCCATGAAACGTCCCTCCCTTCTAACTGATTTCCTTCATGCTCATCTTATCACTGATATGAGCTATTCTAAAAATTATTCCATTTCAGGAAGATAAAAGTTTCTGCAAACCCACTTATTCTCAAGAAACAGCTCTGTCTTTCTTCATCCTTTCACGGATAGACTTTCGGCATGACTCATACTGCTTCTTTCTCCTGGACTCCTACTCACACAGCACATGCCATCCGGCTTTGATTTCCACCCTGTGACTTTACACCTCTACATCAGCAGGAGACACCCTGTTCAAATCTGACTGGCACTTTTTCAGTCCTGTCTCACCGAGCTCTTGATAACACCCAACAGAGACAATCACTTCCCTACTATGATAGGTCACTGCTACCTGGCCTTTAATCCCACTAATTTCTGGTGTGGTCTTTCATCTCTGGGACAGCACATTTTCACTCTTTGCAAGACAGCCTACTATAAAGATATTAAAATGTACCAAATTATTTCTTAATATTATCTTTATTTGCTCTAATAGCTTCCCAGATATTCTGATCTCTGCCAAATGTTTCAATTACCAACCACATAAACAAATGAATTTCTCTGTTGTGGTTTGCTATTCTCATCTCTTTGTTCATTAAAGGTCACTGCTCACTGAAGAGATATGCTTGCCTTAATGATGGAAATGCTGCTATTCACAGGGAAATACATGATCTCTAGCATTTATTTGTACATGTCCTTGTCCTATTTGAAATGAATTCATAGTCCCACCTCAAGACCCAATTCAGATGATAAGAATCTGATTAGTTTGCTGAACTTCTCTGTCCTTGACTCCTATACTACAGGTCCTTGGACGCATCACTACACAGGGCTGAGGCATTCTAATTTGGACACCCATACATCTCCTTCCACATCCCGATTTAGGAGCTCCACAGTGTCAAGGTCAGGTTACAGTTACAATTTTGTTTCCAGAGACATCTATTCTGATGTATGGTAGGTGCTAAAATATTTTAAATGAATAATTGAATGGTAATAGATCAGTACTTCCTAACTGTGTTCCAATTTCAAAGACATTTTAATAGATGTTCTCGGAATGGGATATTCTGTGATTAAATAACACTGAGGAAATTTCTTTTTAAACCTCTGCTGCATACTGTATCTGAAGAACTATTTCAATGTGCCTTTGGTATTTCTTATTGGAAAAAAAATCTGATCAACGTGGTGCTGCTAAGAAATGAAAATTGCAAAAATATAACAGATACTTGGATTTGTTTAATACTGTCGCTAATGTTAAGAATCAAAGGCCGTTGGTTAGATCATAAAAATAATTACACTATAGTCAAATTTAAAGTATTTTATTTTTAAGTATCCTTATACAGATAAAATCTGTATGTTAAGTATGGAACGTTTCACCAAGTAGGCATCCAGGTAGTATGGGTGAAAACCACATCAACAGATACAAGATTTCCTAATGAAGATCCAAACCTTCATATGTTGTTGCTGGAATAAGAGTCTGTGGGTTTGTATAGCACACATTCCAAACCAGAGACTTTCCTAATGCAGTGACTTTTTAACACAGTTTCTCAGGCTGTAGTGTCCCCCCCAAACATGGAGTTTCATTGCATCTTCATAACTCTAATTTTGCTACTGTTATGAATTTAATGCCATATTTGTGTTTTCCAATGGTTTTAGGTGAACCCTGCAGAAGGGTTCTTCTATCCCAGAGGGGATGCGACTCACAGTTTGAGAAACACTCCTTTAAAGAAATAACATTGTTCTCTGCACAGCTTCTATGCTATGTCTTTGCTAACAGGGGCTTTTCCTTGGCAAAGAGAAAGTTCTAACATACGTTGCGACAAACAACCTTATGTAACAATAGAACACCCATCCCGGTATTCAGATCTCTTATTAAGAACAACAGGATAGCAAAGTGACTCATCAGCTTGTGTGCGTTGCCTTGATTCTAGTAATTTGGGACAAGTGCGGGGAAGTCGCAGTTGTTAATGTGGAGCCCAAAATGACAGATGAGAGAAGTTACTAAGCAACATTAAGTACTCGTGTTTTTCTATTCTCTCAAAGCTGCCCAATGCCGAATTATTCTGTAATATGAAGGGAAAAGAAAAGGTAACGTGGGAGTCATGGTTTTGACTGAATGAAAGCATTGTGTTCAATCATTCTGAGAATGGGGTTAACCGAGAATACATAAACCTGGGTCTAAAGGGTTCCGTCAGGGTAGGTGTAATCCCTGAACTCACTGTTACCTCCCATTCTCGTGGTAAACTATACAGACTAGAGCTGTAATAAACGGAGTAGGGCAATTGGGACTGAGAGAGGGAGGCTAATGGTTCTTGCACCAGTTCTTCCGTGCAGCTTGGCTCTCCTGTTGTATCAGCCCTTGATTCCTATCAAAGTAAGACTATAAGAGCCACCACTGGTTGGCTCCTTGTGTTATCCTTGAATCCTTCCAGTCACTGCAGTTAGTCTTTTGAGGTGACAGTCTTAGTAGCTGTATAGCCATGACACTTAAACTTCCCACAGCTATCTGGCTATTGGTTTTAGAATCCAAATTTCCCTTGAGGAAAGGCACGGCCAGTGAGAGTTCTCCGGCTCTATCTCTTTTCCTTAGCCAGCAAAGGGAAGCCCTGGTGAAAAGCCAAGGAAGAAGCACTTCCTGTGTTCTCTGTGTCAGCAAAACAAGGTGCTGAACAAACCAAAAACTCATCTTTCCTGCTCCATGTCCCGTCTTTAGGTAAAAGACTCTGTGATGGTTTCTCCATCCCTCGTGGTTCATAAAACTCAAAGGTTGACTATCTAGGCAACAATAGATTTCCTCACCCAAGAGGTTCACATAGGCAAAAACATAGAGAAAAGCAGAATGCTACCTGTATTGCTCTATGTTGATTAGTACAAATGGATGCTATAACCGTGTTTTCAGATTGTCAGAAAGAAAAAATGAAAGACCTCTCATTGTGGTATTAGAAATGGTACAAAAAAAAAAGTTAAAATTTTCTGAGTTTTAATTTTGTCATCTGCCTTTCTTGAGGAGTTTTAAATTTATTTTTGATCTATCTATATTAGCAGTTACCTCTTTTTAAACAATCCAGGAAAATCTGTTTTGGTAAAATAGTAATGAAGATCATATGGAAAGAAAGCTTAAAATAATAAGTAACTTTATAAGTATCACTAAGTAATTTCATTAATATAAAGCAAAAATAAGAACTGTGTGCATGTTCATGCACATGTGTGTCTGTATGGATGTGTATGAGGGAGTGTATATACATATGTGTGCTGTAAATCTGTGTGGTATATGCTTGTGCACATCTGTGTGGGTATGGAAGCCAGAAATGATCTCAGGTGTCTTCCTCTGTAGCTCTCCACCTTTTTATTTTTCAACTTTCTTTTTTAATCTAGACTTAAGTGATTCTGCTAGAATGCCTGGCCAATGAGCTCTTGACGCTATTGTCTCTGGCACCCAAAGCACTGGGGTTACTGAGGCGACACACCATGGCTAGCTTACATGTGGGTTCAGGGATCCAAACTCAGACCTCGGAGCTGAAATGCCAGCACTTTTGCTCCAGAGACACCTCCATAGTACCGTATCTTTTAATATTTATTATGAATTTTATTTTCTAAAACCTCAATAGATATGGTTAAAGCATGTATTTATGTGAAATGGATTTTAGTTTTCATTATGCCTTATTTATAAGAAATCTAAGCCACAACATTTTAAATAATAGACTGAAGTTTAATCAAGTATTAAGGATTTGAGTCCTGGCAGGTATTTTGAATGCAGATAAAAGCTTTTAGCAGTATTTCACAATACATAAGAAGTAAATGAAACAAAATTCAAATTAGAGTCTTTGCATATTGAGCAATTTTGTGTGCGGTTGATATTTTTCCAAATCACTATCTATATTTCTATCTCATCATGAACAATCAAAATGTGGAGTTGTCGAAAAGCAAAGGAAATAAATTATGAAGCAAGGTCCAGCTGCCTTGCTAAGGGAAGCATCATGCTGTGATTACTCAGTTAATAAAACACCAAAGAATTTAAATAGCTAACACACTTTTCTTCCCACTTGTCCTCCTACTGATTTACATTCTTATGTGATAACTGATTTATGGGGATTAGAAGAAAGAATAAAATAAATGATTTGACCTCAGAAGGTACTGTTAAACAAGTCTTCTATTTGAAAAGTTGATGTGAGAGTCCCCTCTGTGTGCTGTGATTACCATAAATGATTAAAGAAACTGCCTTGGCCTGTTGATAGGGCAGAACTTAGGTAGGCAGGGAGGACTGGACTGAATGCTTGGAGAAAGAAGGGCGAAGTCAGGAGACACCATGGATCTGCTGCCTCAGATAGACATGCTGAAACTGGGCTGGTAGGTCAAGACATCATGGTGATATACACATTAATAGAAAGGGGTTAAATTAAGATGTAAGAGTTAGCCAAAAAGAAGCTAGAGCTAATGGGCCAAGCAGTGATTTAATTAATACAATTTCTGTGAGGTTATTTTGGTTGTGTGGTTCTGGGCGGCAGGGACAAAGGAGTGGTTCCTTGCAACAAAAATTCACATGCTACGGCCAATTAACATAGTCGTGAAATTTAAAAATGTAAAGATAAACTTACAATAACCTCATTAAAAGTAGAAGTTAAATTATTACAGGAAGTGAACACACTTCTTTGGAAGGCAGATTGAAGACTGATTTTTCTGTCTGTTAACTATGGTTCATCTTTGGTGATTAGGAAGAATACAAAGGTTACTTGCAGACATGACTAAATCATAGGTAGTCATGGTTAAATTAAAACTGTGTAACTTTTTTTTCTTCAATAGAAATAAGATATAAAACTCACATTTTTTTTTCAAGCTGTGGAGGTAGCTCAATTAGTAGAATGCTTGATACTCTGTAAGAAGCCCTGAATTTGATTCCCAGCATCAAATCAAGTCAGATGTGGTAGCACACACATAAAACGCTAAGTTGTAGAAAAGTATTGTGAGGAATATCAGACATTTAATGTCATAATCAGCTACATAATGAGTTTGAGACCAGCTTGGGCTATTTGAGAACCTCTCTCCAAATGAAGGAATTCTAACATGCTATTACGATGAAATGTTTTTTTTCTACTTCAAGCGACGAACGTTTGACATTTATCTTATTCCAACATTTGTTTTTATTTTCTGTCTAAAGATGAATTAATATTTCAACCCTAAAAATAGGATATTAATGAATATTTATATTTTTGTTTTGGAAATAATACATACATTTGCCATATTATATGTATCCCCTGAAGAAATGTGAAATACTCCTAAATTAAATCTTTCTAAGTAGAGACATAAAACAAAGAATTCCACAGCTAACTTCAAATAACACATAAAAGTCAAAATACAATCATACAGAAAATACCATGTAAACTAATTTTCATGCTACTTGTACAAATTGCACATAAAAAATAACTTTGTGCTTTGATGTGACTGCTATCACCCAAGATATAATACTGATGTCAAGAAATACCCACAATCAAAAAAAAAAAAAAACCAACCTAAAACACATTTTTTGGTCCCAAGAATTTTGCATAATAGATTCACAACCTAAACTATAGAGAGTAGCAAATGTGTTTTGAATGAATTTATAACATTTTTATGAGTTCTCCCTATCTCAGTATTACTTTGGCTCAAGACTTTAAACTTATTTTTGAAATAGAATTTCTTTCTTTGTTGAGAAGGACGTTGATTCTAATTGTCACAGAAGTAGTTTCCCTGTTTTTCAAGGGGTTGAATTCCTTTGATCGGATCAAGTACTATGTTCTGCAAGGACTGATGTTTCAAAATTAAACCAATAGGTGTTGGCTTCCATCCAAAGTACAGAAACCAGAAAATGTTCACCTTTTTCATCAAGGAAAACACAAGTTGGAATAATGGCACAGATGGTAGGACCAATGGTTAGATCCAGAAAGAGTCCCCAAGATGGCTGATACTAGAGTAGAAATTCACAGCATAAAAATATACCTTAAAGGGAAACACTTGGTGTGCAGGAAAGCCTGGAGGAGTCTGGGTGTCAATAAATAAATTTGGAAAAAGTCACTTGACCCTATCATTCTTCAGTTTTCTCTTTTATATAACAGGAAGACTATGAGAAAGATGGTCAAGTTAAGGTAATTGTCAAGATTAGATGTATGATGTTTGTAAAAAGCACTGTCATGTAGCAAACACTCCATAAACTCTGCTGGCATTATCTTTAAGCCATAACAGAGTGTCAGCCAATGAGGAAGTGAGCTAATGTTAATAATTATTTAAAAGTCAGCCCTCAATGCTCTGCTTCCACCCACAACAAGAAAGGTTAGAACTGACGAATGACTTGACACCAAGAATATGTGTTTGCACACCGCCCTCATCACATACGTGTGTGAATATGTGTTTGCACACCTCCTTTATCACATACATACATGTGTGAGAACAACTCTGTAGCATGGACCCATTTTATAGCACATTCCTTTATCTTCTGATTTTAAGTTCATAGCTTTTGTCCCTTGTATTTAGAGGGATTGGCTGATGACTAGCAGCTGTCAGGCAAAAATAACTGAGTCAAGAACACAGTGTTTTGAATTTGCAATGCAATGTAAACTTCCTGTTAAAGGGCAACCCCTTTATTTCATGTTGTTGACTCAGATAATACTCAAAGAAAAATAAAATTCTGATGTTTAAATTTAGCATGCTGAGAAAGACCGATCCTAAAATATTGTTTGGCTCTAAGCCTATAAAGTTACTATTTTATTCTTGTTAGTGTTTGTCTTCATTAATAAGAAGATCAGCGGCATTAATCCGGTTAGGCTCCTTCACACCTGACAATGTACCTAAACGGACCATTGTGATTTAAACCTCACTAGTTAAAGTCAGTCTTTAGCTTTCCTGGCAAAATTTCAGGAAATGATTATGCAAGAACCAGTGGTATTTCCTTGCAGGGCTTTATCTCTTCATCTGGCCCTTTTCTACCATATTTCTTTATCTTTTATTTTCTTTTTTAAAAAAAAAATATGTAAGGATCATACAAGGGTAAGCCTAATCTAATTTTATAACTAAACTTTATAGGAAATGTTTGAGTCTCTGCTTTAACCTTGACTTTCAAGGTCTCTACCTCAAACACAACCCAAAGAACTGATATTTGCAAGTCTCACAGAACCAAACAGGTATGCGTAATTTTGTAACACCCTCCCGTGGAGTCCCTTCCTTCTCGGAACCTTCGCAGTATTTCCTTCCATATTAGACCCATCATCTTTTCTCCTGGCACCAACCCCAGTTTTGTTTCCAGAGGTTTGTAAAGCCAGAAATTGGAATAGTGGCTATCTATGCCAAGTTTTGGACTTGGGGTCAATTTAGATTCCAGTTTTCATCATTTCTATCTTGACTAGAAAGAGAGCAAGGCAATCTCTCTTAGCTAGTATGATTTCTCAAGTACTTCCAAACAATAGTGCCTACAAAAATGATGCACTTAGACCACCCGATCTATGGTGGTCTATGAATACCCTAAAAGAACAGGTAGCAAAGTGACTAGGAGCCTGAGGCTACCCTAGGCTACCATTTGCCAACTATACATTTTCTGGAATATATTCTCTCTCTCTCTCTCTCTCTCTCTCTCTCTCTCTCTCTCTCTCTCTCTCTCTCTCTCTCTCTCCCCTAAGGGGGAAAAACCTATTCTTTTCATTCTACAACCAATCCCAGTTCCCACTTCCTCTCCTTCTCCCAATCTTCACCTACCCCACCCTACCCCTATCTACTCCTCAGAGAGGGTATGGCGCATCACTTTGGGGAAGGTCCAAGGCCCTCGCTACTATTTCTAGGCTGAGGAAGGTATCCATCCAAAGAGAACAGGTTTCTAAATTTAATCTTGGGTCATATTTATTGTAAATAGTAGAAAATACCTTTCTCCTATAGCTTTTGTACCATAAATAAGACAATGTATTCAAAGGGCTTCACCTGCAGTTACTAAGCTTGTAATAATTGGCCATTGCTCATTCTTTGTGTGGTTAGAAACCATTTTTGGTAATAACTCAAGAGGTTTTCAAGCACTTGAGTCTACTTCCTTGTAATACCCCGTGATGGACAAGTACACAGAACTGTTCCTTGGGATTAAATTTCATGTCACTGTTTCATGAGAGAGAAAAAAAAGTCGACAGAAATGGGGAGAATCTTCTTCCCAGCTCTGCCTGAAGCCTCTTCTGGGCAGGTGCACCTGGCTAGAGGTAACACTCCTAAGGGAATTCTGTAGCTGTCATGCATATACAAATACAGCTCTGATCCTGAAGCCATCCAGGAAAGGATGATATTCGAACGGCTTCTCTAAGCCTGTGCATAACCTCAGTCATTATTAATAGATAGGTTTAGATTCAGAGAACAGGTACTAACTTTGAGATTTCTGACTATGGCTATTCCTGTCAATAGCATTCAAAGGGAAGCATGAGTCAGAAACTCCTTGCCTAGTTCAGACACGGTCCCAACAAATTGCACTAATGGTTTAAACATGAAAATAACTTGGCTGCAAAGTAATCTGACAATCCTCTTCCCAGATAGAGCTCCTAGACTTCTTGCAATATGACATCACCATGAAGTCTGAAGGAAACACATTGCTACAACTTGACTCCTGTCTTTGAAGAACTCTTGATAAACAGCTGAGTTCTTAGCCTGTTTTCCCTTCAGCTGGATAAATGATTGACTTCAGGCACCCAGTGTCTCTAGAGTAGTTAGTGTGGAACTGTTTGGAAACTCACAGCAGCATCCTCTTACAGATTGTGTATGAATGCTTTCTCCTCTGCCCCCCTCCACTTTATTATCACTGTGTAAAATGTTTACCCAGGCTCACATGACAAACACATTCCCTGGATCACATGTGACTCACTGATTCACAGAGTTACAGTTAGGGATTATGCAGGTAAAATTTTTTTATAGGCAGAATGATTGCCTAAAATGAATGGGTATCCCAACAGCAAAAATGGCCCCAACACTAAGTGACCCGTTATATCTAGAGATTTCCGAGAGGAGTGGACGATTAGGCAAACAACCCCAGTGCCTCCTTGTCTTGTCTTGTTTGGAATAAAGCAGCAGATTGGATAGCTTAGGCACAGTTATAAAATTTTAAACTAAAATGGCTGACTAAATGCAGTCCTGAATTTCCACTTTTCATGTGACAGAGGATTTCAGAATTTTATTTCATTTCACAGCAATTGTTAATCTTAACATCTTCTCTCTTTCTCGTTTTTAGACAGTGTCTCAGGTCATAATCTTGAGTTGTCTGTGTAACTCTGTCTAGCCTCAAATTTATGACCATACCCCTGTTTCAGAGCCGGTTAGAATGACAGGTGTAAACACGTCTGCCCACAGAATTTGCCTCCAAAGTTTGAAACCACTTTGACCTGTCAAACCTATGATAGTATTTCTGCAAGTGCTCATTCGAAGATCCTGGATTCCTGGAGCCTGTTTTAGGCAACTTCTGCCATAACTGTAAGCTTCCTTAGAGTAAAATATAGTGAAACAGTCGTTTCTCCAGTGATCCTCCAGTTAAGTCTACAGCTTCCTTTCTAATTAAAAGATTCTTTTAGTTCTCTTCTGTGGTTTAAAAATTAGGGAAGGGGGTCCGTGAGAGTGAAACTGGCCAGATAATCCCAACTGTTTTAAATTAATTATTTCTAGTTCCCCTTTTAGAACAGACCTTTCGTGTCCTGCCAACATCTTGTTTACTTGGTGATTTGCTTTACAATGGGCTAGCCCTGGCTGACCTATTTTTAAGAGTTGGTTATCTACAGTTTGAACAAACAGGCTGGAGTTGTTTTTGAAAGTTCTTAAGCCTTGGTTTCCTTCTGCCTGTGAACACAGTCCTGCTAAGTAGCGAAGTACAATGGCATCTATGTGAAAATCATCCCTTTGAAATCACGAAGACTTCAAACTGTAGTGGTTAGGCAGTGGAGATAATTGTAGGCAGGGAGAACCTGGAAGGCTCCACCCCACCCACTGGAAAGAATTTGAATGTTCATCACATCATCAGTGTCGCCCAGATGGCCACCGAGAAGCCAGCTATAGGTGAAGTTCACGTTTAGTTTTAATATTGTAAAAGTAAATAAAAGACACACTTGTTTTGTTTGCTTGTTTGTTTACAAATTAGCAAATTAATCTGAAATGAAATTTAGGGTAATTGGGGCATTTAAAAATCGAAGCCGACTTCTACGATTCCTCTCCACCCGCCCCCACAGGCAACCTGCCATCTCATCAGTAACTTTCAGGGGATCACACTCGCTCGCTAGTCTCCTTGCCTATAATCCCCATGAACTGAGCACTTTGCCGGACTCACCTAACATTAGGTCCCCTGCTGCAGATAACAGTAAGGCGACTAATAACTCACACAGGAGTGAGGGACAAAATGCTTTCAGATTTGCATGGAGAATCCGAAGCTCTGCTTCCCTAACTTTCCTCGCCATTTCTTCTCAGCTTCCCTTCCCCCGCACCACATACCCAGAGGCCACTCAAACTGCCAACCAACCGTGCTGAGTTGAACTTACTGCAGCGTGATGCAGGCGAAGGCTAGGCGCATCTCTGAAGCGAGAGCGACAGCTTTTCCGGAGAGGAACTGGGACCAGCCAGCTCTCAGGATCCTTTCCAATTCACACGCTCTCCGCTCCGTCAGAAGGCTCCCACACAGCCCAGCTTCCCCCAAGAGCGGAGCTTCAAGAACTCTGCTCAGAGCATCCTCCTCCCGACTGCCACCCCCTTCCAGAACACACGGCCCGTTGGAACTAGTGACTGAAAGATGGAAGTCTTCTTCCAGGCAATGTCACCGGCTGCCTGCAACCCACCACTCCCAGATCATTTGCAACTCAAAAACAGAGGAGGACGGGAGCTGTAGGCTTCCGGAGCCTGAAAGTCAATTTTGGCATCTCCTCTTCCCCACATCTCACTCCTCCCACTTCACCCTCCTCTGCCGAGGCCACCTCCAGTCCTCCGGTCTTTCGCACAGGCTAGGTATTGCAAAAGGCTTGTTTCCTTATGAAACCACTAAGCCATGAGGAATGAAACTGAATTTATCAGAGAAGAAATACCTGTTGTCCGTGTCTAATGCTCTTCTCTCATCTCTCTTGGTCCAGGATTTGTGTGAGAACGCGTTGATTCGGGAAGTGTGTGCAATGTGTGTGTGTGTGTGTGTGTGTGTGTGTGTGTGTGTGTGGTGGTGGTGGTGGTGGTGGTGGTGGTGAGGCGGCGGTTTGCGTGGCTGCAAGCTTACAGCCCTGCCTGGCTGCTGAGGCTGCCGCTGCTACTATAGCGGTTTGGAGCACAGGGGGAAAATAAGACAGGGAGACAGGGCTTCCCAGCTGTTTAACTGCGGGCTGAGTTATAACCAGACAGTGGGGGAGAGAATGCAGGCATTAGTAGTTGTTACTGAGACTTTTAGTTGGATTGTCTGCAATCGCTGTCATCTCCTGTACATTTTCCCTCCACCAGAAATCTGATGCCTGTTTCCCCTCTCGTTATTTCTAAAGTATATACTCTGAATGCTACTCTCTCGATTGCTTCCTTTCTACTTGGCCACTGTGAGCAGGTAAATGGGAGATGGGTGAGGATCACCTACAAAGGCAGCTGATGAGAAAGAATAATGGTATACAGTTGTAACCAATCAGGATGCAGATAATGATGGTTTTTTGAGTCATGTGCTAAAAGTAATTTATTGGGTAATAAAAAACATAACGTGAAGTTACACGATCCAGTGTGTGCAATGATTGGTAGCAATTACGGTGTCTGTCAGGTCCTCCAGTGAGGGTTATAAGGATGACTGTGTTGTAAAGGTTCTCAGCCTCTTCACAGGAGAGCCACTGTTTCAATATTTCAATATAGTGGCACCTGTTTGTCAGACGCAAACTGGCAAGCCCACCTGTTATTCCTGTGGATACACACTCTCTCTCGTGGGTTACTCAGTCTCTGCTTATCTCCAACATACAGTACAGAAAACCTGCTGACCAGCAGGAATTACAGATACCCGCATCCTCTCAAATGATCAGCAGCATCTTAATGTCTAACATTTGATCTAGTAATAGCTGTGTTCATGTTGTTGTTTTTTAATAGACTGGAAATAATAAATCACAGACACACCTTTAATGAACCGTACTTTTACTCTTTCATTAGCTTTCAGTTGTCTGAGCTAAAAATAACTTAAAATCTTTTAAATTTTATTTGTAGTGCATGCCCTTAATTATTTCTGCCTTACTATGAATACCTTTTCTTATCTGCCATATTTATACCCAATCATAAGGCTTGTTTAATCAAGGTTACACAAGATTGATAGAAATATGAAAAAGAGTCAAACCCTAGAAATTTAACAAATCCAAAAAAGGAAAACAAAAGCCTGAAGAATTACTAACTTATTTTCTCTTGATTTGTTCATGTAAGAAAAATTACAGCCTTTAAGTAAACAATGACTAATTAATGAGCAAAGTATTTATCAATTATTTAATAAATATCAATTTACAAAAATAAAACTTTAATATAATTACAATTAAAATAAAATATCAATACTTTGCTTGAAAACTTACACAATACACTGAGATATATCCAAAAATTTAAGAACAAAAAACTTAATAGAATATGAAACCATATAATTTTGTCATTTCAAGTGTTTGGGGGGAGGGACTAAGTATCTCATAAATCATAAATCATTAAATGAAAAGAAAAAATTCTAAAGTTTCATACACATGTAGTGCAGACAATGTAGACAATGAAAGGGGATTAATTTAACGTCTGAGAAACACTTTCTGATGAGAAAGTCTTTTTAATTTCACACTCAGTCAATCAAATACTCCGAGCATTTGAAAAGTTCCAGTGCGTCTTCTTCCAGCTAATGGTCTTGAAGCTCTTGTCTGTCTTCCAGCCCATATCTGTCTTCCAGCTCATGTCTGTCTTCCTGCTCTTGTCTGTTTGTCTTCCAGCTCATGCTGGTCTTCCAGCTCATGATCTTTCTAGTTTGGCCTACAAAGGGCTGGAATCAAAAGTTATCACCACTACTTACTTATCACTTGGAATTTTCCTCTTAGCTTTTACTTTTATTTTGAAATCCAGATTTTAGGAAAAGCAATGGAACATTCTTCAAAAAATAATTTATTAGATATTTCAATGCTAACATCTGGCCTTGGTCAAATGGATGGGACACAGATATTGAAAGAACTGTAATGACTATTAGAATCTAGAGAAGTGGACCTTTTTAAAAGTTGAAGACAACATTGCTGAGCTATAGAAACAAAAGACAGCACTTCTGACAATGTTTAAATCTTGGCAATGGAAGAAGGAAATCTTGAGCCGAGGGCTGATGACAGATCCTCAGTTCTGACTCTTATAGCTACAAGATTATCCATTTTCTAAGAAACCTTGCAAACCACTGCTTCACAGGACTTGATTTCTTTCTCTAACATGTTCCTGTGATTAGACTAAAAGAGAAATATTCACAGGTGTCTTCATATAATTAGTACATCTAAAAATGATGAGAAAAAAAATAAAAACCGCCTTGTAAATATTCATTTTTTTAAAAAAAGAGCAATCAAGAAACTCTGATTTTTAGGTGTTTATGTATATGTGTGTATGGATGTATGTGTGTGTAAGTGCTTATGCAAATATGTGCACACAAGGGTGGAGGTCAGGAATCAGCATTGAATGCTTTCCTCCATTGCTTTAAGCCTTGTTCTCTGAGACAAGTCACTCGGAAGCCTGGAGCTCAGTGGTTTGACCAGGCTGCTTTGTCCCAGTCGACAAGGAGTCCTCCTGTTTCTGGGATAATGGGCATGACCCTCACTAAGCTTCTGGGATAGATCCAAGGGACCTAAACTCGGTCTATTATGCTGGCATGGCAAACATTTTATTGACATAGCCCCTTCAGCAGCTAGAATGAAGCAGTCTTAAGTTTCATCTAAACTTTTTTCACCATCAACATGTGACATCTCAATCTAAAGTCTTTAGTAATACTACTTTCCTGCAGAAAAGCCAAAATTGTGTAAGGTCTATAGTGACAAAAGAAAAAAGAGAAAAAAATCCAAAAAGACATTGTGTATATAGTCCACTTATACATGCCAATATATGTCAAAATGTTTGCAGCATGGCCATCCACAGTCATTAGGTTATGAATAAATAAAGCAAAAGAATAAAATAATTTGTGACAGCAAGATGCAGGTGTTTGAACTCTTCCTGTTTTTATTTCGCTACTGCATACATGTAGCACTACAATTATGAGAATCGCATGGCATGACCTCTAAGTATCCTTTCAAGTCTATCACCCACAAACTCTACAGCACTGTATGATTAATATCTGCTCCCCCAAGACTACTCAAGAATGAGATTCTCTTCCGGAGATACAATGAAGAAATCCTCTAGAATCTCACCTCCCCAGGCCACCAAGTAAATAACATCACGATTTTCTTAGTCGCAAGAATCCTTCACCAACTGCTTTAGAAAGGTGTGTGCAGTCTTAAGGAGACTGGACTAGAGAGGCTAAAGAAAAGTAACTCCTTATAAAGGCACCTGTAGTTCACAAATGATAAGAGCTCTAACTGAGCTATTTTCACTATCAGTCTGATAATTCTTAACCAAAACAAGAAATGCTGCTTACACAATCAGTTATCATGCCACTTTTAGTAGACTATTTTTTTTTAAATCATAGCCCTTTAGACTAGCCAATGCTTAGAAAGTACATAGTATGTTCGTTGTTTCTTTAAAAAAGTGGAAAAAGAAACAGTTCACCAGGCCATAGGGCCAGCCTTTAACACATATAGATTCCATAAACAAGTGTATTCTTTCATGCAGTTTTGAATGTTTTATGTTTCAGGAAACTCAAATCCTTCAAATGCTTGATTACTTGATTTAATTCTTACTAACTCTGACTTGAATTGTGAGAGGTACTACTTTCTAAATTAAACGCTCTCCTGAGAACACTTTCATTAGTTTCGAATCTATGAACACTGTATATAGGTTGGAAGGTGAGCAGGGACACAGAAAAGGTTTAATTCTATTGTGTTCCTTTTACGGAGAAGGACAACCTTCACATATTAGATTCGAATGGGCCCTTAGACCTCCTCTAATCAGATTTTCATCGTTTACAGCAGAGGAAGGCAATGAAGTCGGTGACCACTGCTCGCTGCTGGAAAGTCATGCTAGCCATCTTCCCACAGTGCTTTCTGTCTTTGCCTCACAGCAGACACGTCACGTCTCAACTAGGTCAAGGAGATGTGGCCTTGAGAAAATTGTCTTTTTCATTCTTTAACTTGTTAACTTACAAAACAGAATAACCGCAGTGTGTGCCCCATAAAATGACAGCTGAGGAATTCAAGGAATAAAGTACATGTAAATCATGACACACACACACACAGAGCACACATATGCATTTACAAATACACACAGGGATAGTGCCCTTCATGACGAGTGCACCATCTCTTCTTTCAAAGCTTGATATCTGAGGTTAAATGTTTGAGTCTTGACTCACAGATAATTTTTGATTTACTTATCTATAAATGAATTTATAACTGAGTAGAAATCTAAAGCACGCTATTTTTTTTTAATTGGAGACAAAAATAATTACTTTTCTATAATTACCAATGAAGGTTAACTGGAGTTGCAAAGTTTCCTGGGAAAGCAATAATCAATAACACGAATTAATGAAGAAGCCATTCAGTCAAACTTTCATAGGTGCACACAATATGAGAAATCTTAGGCTAGGTGCATAATTAAGAAATTGCAGAAAATGCAGCAAAAGAGGATTTAGAACATGAAATGGGAACTGTGTGACAGAGAAATTGTAATTCTGCAATTGAGCTCTTCTGTGGGAAATTAGCAGGCTGTAATGCAGTCTAGCATTTATTTGGCTGTCTCCTAATGCATGTGGAGCACAATATAATTGATTTAGCAATGGACGTCCACAAAGAGTTCCTGAAAATGACCATATTTTATATTGCATGCCACCTCTTTGTTACTGAAGTCAGTTCAGTGGTTGGCAACAAAGACAAGGCAAACATATTCTAAACTGACTTTCTTGTTTTCTAAGAAATTGGAGAAGTGGGTTTTACAACACTGGACTGTGCTGATTCTCTTGAAGGAATCCTCCTACCCTCTGCAACACTTAAGTTTCTGTTTCTCTATAAGATTTACAGAAGTATGTTTCCATTGCTCACGGCTTGATTTCTGATGTTATTCAAAATTCGGTTGCACTGAAATGGAATAAAAACAAATAATAATTTTAAATGTCATGGGTTTTTTTTTAAGAGAACAGATTGTTTCTGGTTAATGAATATCTAAATTAAAACACTACCTATTAGTTTAAATCAAATAAACACATTTGTCTTAAGCTCTTTAAATGACTACATTTATTACTAATGTGCATAGCTTAAAAATTACTGTAAGAAAATGTAGAAATTTGTTGAGTTCAGACATTTAACAGCATTTTGTAGTATCATTTACAGTTATTGAAAATTTTTTTATTAAGTTGAAACAAAGATTCCACTAAGTTCAAGAAATATGGATGAGCTGAGAGGAAGAGACTGAACATGTAAAACGCCTGACATCCACAAGGGATGTGCATCCAAAACAGATAGGCAAGCACTCTGGTATGATGGTAGATATAATAGCACATTGTTGAAAAGATGGGCACAGTATGATTGTGGGAATTTCAGAACAGAAGTTGTTATCATTGCCCTCGCTGCTAAAATTCAGCCATCTGCAGTGTTTGTCCTTGAAGGTACTTGCAGAAACAGAATACATTTCTTCAATTAACCTGCTTAGTCTCTATTGGCTGGGAGATAAATATGGATATTAAGATAATAAAATGTGTTTCCAAAAGGAAACCTTATTCTAGGCTCAATTAAATCTCTTAAAACTGACTCTACTGTTCTTCGTGATGTTTTTTTACTGTGAAATTCTTTGCCTCCAGCCTCAATAGTTGACCAAGGAAAGGCCTAATTATAAATGTGACCCACATGGCTCAGTCTGTTAAGACCAACTCATTTGATCCTACAGTGAATAATTTTGTAATGTATTATAACCAATTTTAAAATGACATTAAAAGAACAGAACAAACAAGATTGCTTGAATGAAGGGAATTTATCAGTTATATTCTACTCTTTGTTGTTATATGCTATGTATAGTCCTTTTATTCTTATCTTCCCAAAAGATATTGAAAGAACTACTAAGGTTTTATGGTAAAAGTCATACCGTTCTTCATAACCTTAAGGATTAACCTAAGTAGGTATTCCAATTATCTGGGCAGAGAAATACCCACTCCCCAGGAGACAGTATATTCTACTAACTTAAGAAAGTATGTAACACCTGATTAAAACAATGGTCTCCTTCTATATTAGGCACTCTCACCTCTTAAGAGCATTTTCCTTAACCTTGTCTGTCCCTTGAGCAAGCCCTGTCTCACCCTTCAGAATCCCTTTCTTCTATGCTTTGCTTGTGTGTGTTGTCTAAATTCTCTCAGTGGAGATTGCAGGACTAGGAAACTGCAGTAGAGTCAGTATGGGATCTCCCTCCACTGTATTATCATTATTATTGCTTCATATAAATGCATAAATTCATGTCTGCATACCAATATCTGTGGTAAATAAATTATTTTTATTTCAAAAATAACTTGCAAAAAAAAACTTTCCTTCCTTCCTTCCTTCCTTCCTTCCTTCCTTCCTTCCTTCCTTCTTTCTTTCTTTCTTTCTTTCTTTCTTTCTTTCTTTCTTTCTTTCTTTCTTTCTTTCTTTCTTGTTGGGTACTGGCTGTCCTGGAACTCACTATGTAGACCAGTTTGACCTCAAATTCACAGAGATCTGCCTGACTCTGCCTCCTAAGTGCTGGGGTTAAAGGTTTACACCTTCACTCGTGGCCCCAAAAGAGCTTTTAAAAACTGGAAAAGTATTTTATTTTATGATTACTTTCTGTTCAAATTTTGTCCAACAAAAGTAGTTCACTTTTATTAATCCAATACTTTCATAGTACTCTTTAACCAAGAAATAGATAACCAACAATTAACATATCATTTAAATATGCAGCTATCTTATACAGTACATACTAAACCAATTTTCAAATAGAGAAACAGAATATAAGAGGATTTAACTACTTTATTTGAATTTCCATATGAGCCAAAGACACTGGGTCTCTATTATCTGGTTTCAGTATTCTAATAGCTGAGCCAGATTGCAACTCTACTTCTAACAATTTGAATCTAAAATTAGAATGTCTAAAGCAATATAAGATGTATTGGTTTAACCAATGTTAAATCAATATACAATTTACTAACACTTGGATTGTCAATGATTTATTATGCTGGCTAATCTCAGTTATCATCTTGTTGAGATCTAAAATCAAGAGACAGGACTCAGAATACATAGGTAGGAGATAATCAGACCAGTAGAGATGGTGCTATTCTACTGGCTGCAATCCTGGAATTCATATTAAGGAAAAGGAGAAAGTGAGTTTAACACAAGCGTCCACCACTCTCTTTCTCTTGACTGTGGTGTTCCTGCCTCAAGGACTTCCCCACCATGATAAACTTGCAAACTGTGAACACACATAATCTTTCTTCCTTTGGCTTTTGTCAAGATATTTTATCACAGGAACAAAAGAAAGTGACTCAGACATTTATATTAGATTTAAAACACCTAATATAAAGTTCTTGGTACAATCCAAAAGACCATTTAAAATTACCATGTGTGCCATATGCATGTTTTCATGTACATGCTGGGTACATGGAAAGTTAAGCACAATTTAATGTTGTTATTAAGCTCCGTATTAAAAGTTTCTTACATTTTTCTTGTTATAATCTATGTATATGTTGGATTTATAATGAATACATATATATTATGAATATTTGAATGAAAATTTGAAATTTATGCCCTGGCAATGCTGTAGCATGCATGGGCAGTTCATATATGGCGGTTCTGTTGAACTTGTATATAGATTATTGTAACAAGTAAATTACATGGTATCATTATTCTTAGTACTTCATCTTTGATTTTCTCCAACTTTACTATAAACTCATTATACAATCAATGGCCATATCTTGTTTCTTTCTGGATACCTGAAAAAAAAAAAAAAAAAACATGGAATAGGAAATATAGACCACAGTATTAGCCTGCTTTGTTGGGACCTGTCCAAATGCTGAAAGCATCTAAAGATTTCAGCCAAAAGGTTGTACAGTTTATAACCTAATGTTGGAACTAAAGTATTTGTATTTTATTTTCTTTCACTGGTCATGGGAGAATTGTTAAGCACATAATAAAGCTGATGCACTTTGACAATTGTTAGTCACACAAGTCTGTATGACATACTAAGGGCAGGGGTGTGAGAAGCTTTTTGCTTCTCATTATTTAGATCAATATCTAACAGATGACCTTTCAATTATCCATGTCTCAATTAAGCTAACAAATTGAGGAACAATTAGTATGTCTGTTGTTCTTTTTTATTTTTATCCAAATACTGTGTGAGGAAGATGTAGCCTTCCACTGGTTACAGAGGCAGACAATCATTGCAGAAGTACTGTGAGTCATTCAACCTCAAATGAAAGGACAATGATGTTAAATTGATAGAGAAATTCTCTGATATGCATTATTTCACATTTTTACATAATTGGATATTAATGTATTCTATTTCACTTAAACAGTATACAAATCCTAGAAAAAAAGATTGAGTTAAGCTTGAATATCTGAATTAAGTTCAAAACACATTCCAGCATTAGGGAGGCAGAGGTGGGCAGCCCTCTGTGAGTACAAGGTCAGCCTGGTCAGCAGAGCAAAAGTTTCAGGATAGGCTCCAAAGCTACATAAAGAAACCTCCCTCAAAAATCCCAAATTCCCCCCCACACAAAATGTTGTGAGCATCCACACATAGAACACTTCAGAACCACCCTTAGAAATTTCTGTGCAGAACTTCTAATGGGACTAATATATCTCAAATATCTTTCAACCTTCCAGCTATTTTGTGTTTGTTAAGTGATAAAATTTTATACTAAGTAATATGAATCTAGTCAACTTGAAAGCAATAATATTAGCAATTTTACCTAGTAACAACTGGCCATTTGGTTTGTCTAAGAAGAATGGACCTATTGGTTGAATGGTTAGGGTGGCTCATCTAGTAATATAACAGAAGAAAGAAGAGAGATACCCAGTAAAACAGGATAAAAGGTTGCTGAATAGACTATAAGAGATGTCAATGCTTTATTTAAATTAAATAAGACATATTTAATGTTATCATCATATATAGTCAGCCAAAGAATTATTTAGTGTCCCTCAAGAATAAATGGGTATCCTGATGGCTAATAACAATTGTTAGGGTCATAGCACCTAGAATCACAGAAGGGTTCAACTTCATGGCATGTCCATGATGGAGCTTCTAGCCTGGGCTAACTGAGGTGGGTGTGCCCACAGTATCTGGGCCAGGGTCGGGGTCCCAGAGTGAATGAAAAGGGAGAAAGTGAAATGTGATCTCACACGGCCTGCTCACCTGCAGCCTCATACACATGATGTCCGAGCACAATGGACCAGCAAGTCTTCTATAACTGTATGTCATTTTCAGTCACATCTTACTCACAGTAGCTTTTCTGTCTTAAAGCACTTTCTTGTTTTTCCTGACGACAGTAACACTTCATTGTATCTTCGGTTCAAGTCCATTCATTAGAAGATACCATTAAAAAAATGATTCATCTCCTTATTACTGCCATTCAAATATCTAACTTCTTAATGTTATGCAGAAACCTACTCCTCCAGCAGCTGCAATAATAGCCAGGATGTAACCATATTGCGTAAATTCTGACATTAAAGCCTGCTTAGCTAAGTTTTATCAGACTCAGAATCTTTGTTTCCTCTTTCTTGTTTCCTTTTTCTTGTTTTCTCAGCAGCACTCAAACTATACAAGAACCCTATACCCTACTTTACGTCATATTTTGAGAAGAGTGATTACTGTTATTACTGATACATTAGGCTTGCTTTGCAATTGAGATCTCCCTACTTCAGGCACCAGAGTAGATGAATTACAGATCCATGGCACTGGAATCTATCACATGTTTGTTTTACAGAACAAACCAATTATTAAATAAAAAATAATACAATGATTAATGTTAAAAGTGACAGTGGAAAGAGTGAGAATTTAAGAAGAATGTAAATGTAAAGAGAAAGAAGCAGACTCTAAGGAAGCTAAAAGAATTCTAGAAAAGTAAATCCTCAACGTGGCAAGAGAGAGGAAGATGATTTACTACAGTCTCATCAGTAGACTGAGCAGAGGTAAGAGAACTGAGGGGCTTAAAGATATTACAGAAGAGTTCACTTGAAATTGAACATAAAACAAGCAAGAAAAAAAAAGGAAACAGACATCAAGGTATTACAGAATGTTTGCATTTGGTGTTGAATGTTTGTTTGTTTTTTCATTCTCTTGATGTTCATGTTCCAGCTATTGTAAAATCAAATATTTCGTCTTGCCCTTTCTGTTTCATCCCTAAATCATTGTCTAGCTGATTATGTTATAGCAATTGCATTTTTTTTAATTTTATGGATTTCTTCTCTTTGAAGTGTACTGTGTCTTAATCTGATACAGTGAATTTACCTCTACTCTGATTAATTATTTTTGGGAATGTTCTCTTCTCTTCATACTTCCTAACTCAAGTCTTTATACTAGAGAGGCCTTCCTGTACACAAGCCCTCTGCTATTTATTTGTTCACTTACTCACTGTAACTTTGAAGTTTTGTCTCTAACCTTCTTATATATTCATTTTTCCTGTACCCTCTTCTCTTATTTTTACTGAACTTTTACCTAATTATACTTTTTAAATTTTTATTACAAAGTTTTCATTTATTTTTATAATATTCTTTCCTCTCCCACTGCTCCTCTCATATCTTCCCTACCCACTCAACTTAATGTTTCCCTCTCTTAAAAACAAACCAATAAAAAAACAAAAAATTAAAACAGAAACCCTAAACCCAAAACAAAACTCTATAAATCAAAAGCAAATCAAAGAAAATTAATAAAGCAAAAAATGCCAAATAAAGTAAAAATAAATAAAAAGTGCTACACATAGAAAATAAAGTTTATTCATAAGTATAAATAGAACCGATAAAGAAGAAAAAATTATTGCAGGAAGATGAGGGGGATGACTTCTCATATAGATGCAGCAATCCTGTGAGCTCCTAACTAAGCCTTAGAGAAACACAAGGAGACTAGCAAATCAGTTCAGAGCGTGAGGCTTTGCCCACCACCTCACAGCCATTGTTCGAGCTGACAGGCAGAAAGGTGGGAACAATAAAACTGACCTGATTCTTACCACCCACCAGCTAAATTCAATTGATATCTATAACAGACTTTATCCAAAATCACGAAATAAGCATTCTTCTCATGATCACCTGTGAAATTCACCAAGATAATCCTGAGCAATTAAGCAAAAATAAAATGACAAGCCAGGAGGTGATGGCGCACGCCTTTAATCCCAGCACACGGGAGGCAGAGGCAGGCGGATCTCTGTGAGTTCGAGACCAGTCTGGTCTACAAGAGCTAGTTCCAGGACAGGCTCCAAAACCACAGAGAAACCCTGTCTCAAAAAACCAAATAAATAAATAAATAAATAAATAAATAAAATGACAAATATCATTCAATATTTGCTCTCAAACTACAGGGAAAAACATAAACAAAAATAGAAATATATTGCAAAAGTATCTGTAAATACAGGGAAATTGTCTCATACTCTTTTGCTTCTTTTTTATATTTTTCTTTAATTGAAAATAAATTCTTTTTTTATACAATATATCATGAATACAGTTTCTTTCCCTTTATTCTTCTCAGTTCCTCCCCTTATCTCTTCCTTTTCAGATTTATTCCCTTTCTGTAGCTCATCAGAAAAGAACAGATTTATAAGAGGTAATTTTAAAAAGCCATGAATTATATTTAAAATATAAATAATGTATGTACATTAATTATGCATAAATATAAAATAAATTGAAATAAATATTTGCTTTGTCTTTACATTCAGTACAAGAGTTAGAACATGAATTTTATAAAACAATGTCATTTAAATGACTGAGTGAAATTCTCAGGTGAGTAATTAAAACACTAATCAGGATAGTTGTGAAAACTATAAACCTCTAATGAATGAACTCAAAGAAGATCTCTATAAAAGGAAATACATTTGAGGGAGGAAGACAGTATTTTTATAATAGTTCTTCCCAATTGTATTCCTAGAGTTGAAGTCATGATGAAGAAAACTCTGACAAGTTATTCTGTAGCTACTGATGAGATGTTTCTCAAGTATTTATGAAAAGGAAAATCACAGAAGCAAACTATCAAACAATAGTAAAGTTGAGCATAATTGAAGGTTGGCATTGGGTGATTTTAAGACATTATACAGTTAGAGTATTCAGATGCATGCCAAAAAAAACCCAGTAAAATGAACCAATCAAATCAAATAAAACATTGAGAAATGCACTTACTGAAATATAACCAGTATCTCTTTGAGAAAGATGTAAACACTATTTAGTGGATAAAAGACATTTTCCAAAAGTGTAGCCAAAGCAAACATGCATACATGAATTTAAAAATAAATCTAGACACTCTTTGTACCTATCACAAATTTAATTCAAAATAAATAAAACACATAGGCAAGGAACACAAAATTATAAAATATGTAAAAGCTAAAATAAATTAAAATCGAGGTGACTTATGTTTGGCTGCAAGTTTTTACAGATATTGCTCACAGCATGATCCAAAAGAGGAAAACATAATCTGATTTTAAAATTCTTCTTTGAAAGACATTCTTAGGAAATTAAAATAAAATTATTAGGGCTGGAGAGATGGATCAGCAGTTAAGAATGCTCATTGTTCTTCCAGAGGACAGGAGTTTCGTTTCCAAGACCTACACCAGGTGACTTAAGATTGCCTGTAACTCCACCTCCGGGGCAGCCAATGCCCATACCAACATTCCCATATATACATCTGGACAATGCACACATACATAAGTAAAAACAGTAACATAATCATTTCAGGTTTTAAAGACACACAGCAGAGCACTTGAATTTAAAACCCACAAAGAACTCTTATAATTCATTAAAAGAAAATAACCCAACTAAAAATTGAAAAATGGCCCAAATAGACACTGTATAAAAGAAGAACCAGAAGTGGCAGAAAGAAAACACAGAGAAAGCTGGGGGTGGTGGCTCACACCGGTAATTCAGGCACATGAGCCACTGAGGCAGGATTTATGCAACAATGATTATATCAACAGATATGGATCCATTAAACATAAGACATGCATTACCCTAATGTGATATGTGTGCTGAAGGAAAGTGAAGTGAAAGTATGAAAGGAATATATTTCATGATATTTGCTCAATTTTTCTGTAAGATCATACCCTTTTGAGGTAGTTGTTTGATAAAGAAACATGATGTCTATTTCAAACTGAGGATAGAAACACAAGATAACATGGTCTAGATGTTAAATTTATGTCTAAATAAACGAGTGATTTTTAATCACAAGGGATTATTTTATGACATAGAGTGTATTTGTAAAGCCTAAAGATGCTTTTGTTGTCATAGGGGGTGGACAAGCAGTAACATTTGCATAAATGGGTAAGTTCAGATACTACTTTATCTCTGAATACAACATTTACAAAAAATTATCTGGCCTCTGTTTAACATATTTAATTCAGTGGTTGTGAAAATATTAGATTACTATATTAAGGAATCCAGGGACTGGAGCCAAAAACTAAATCACAGATAATTGTAGCAACCATACTTAAAAAAATTGAAACATTGTAAATATTGTGAGTATAACTGAAATAAATTTCCATATTTAAATTTTCATTTTTAAAGGTCACTTTTACAGCAGTATACTATACCTGATTTTAAACTTGGTGCCCTAAGTCCTCAACATGTTCTAATTGCTTGACATATGTGACAAAAAACCATGTTGTCACTTTAAAAAAGGTAGGAATTTTTTTTTAAAGCTTTCTAGGACTGACTCAAGAGCAAGGACGCCTAATGCCAACCCTGACAATCTGAAATCCATCCCCAGAACCCACAGAGTATTTCCCGCAGACTATGCTCTTATCTCCTCATGAGCACTGGATGCCTGCACATAGACACAGACACAATGTGTTTGTAAAAATAAAGGAAAATATTTAGAAACAGGAAAAAAAATAGGGAACTCATAGTAACCCCCATGAGTTCCCTATTTTTGCTTTCCTGTTTATTAAAACATAACACACACCGTTTGCGGTATGTTTTTGCTCTTTTGCCTTCTGGAAAGGTCACTACCCAGCCACCGAATAAATCATGGAGGAAGACTTATCCTTTCTTATGTACGCCCAGCCTTAGGTTGGCTTCTTTCTAGTCAGCTTTCCTTATCTGGTTATTCCAACTACCTTTGCCTCTGGGCTTTTATCTTTCTCTGTTTCTCTATACCTTTCTTCTTTTTCCATGGTCTGCTGTGTAGCTGGGTGGTTGGCCCTTGACGTCCTCAACTCCTTGTTCTCTCCTGCTCCTCTTCCTCTTCTCCTACATTTCTCCTTGAATTGATAGTCTCTTCCTGTCAGCCCCACCTTGCCTTTCTCCTGCCTTGCTATTGGTCATTCAGCTCTTCATTGGGACCATAAGGTGTTTTAGGCAGACAAGGAACCACAGATTCACAAAGTTAAACAAATGAAGCATAAGCAAAAGTAACACACCTTAAAATAATGTTTCCCAAACCCCACGCCACTGTTTTTCATGAAGCCACATTATTCCAAAAGGCAAACTCATGTGGAGAAGCAGACTAACGGGCTGTTTTTGGTGATGTGCACACTATGACGCTTGGTGGAAACAGGAGTGGGTGTACGATTGAGTGTAAGGAATAGAATTTGAAGAAAAAAAAACTAGTGGAAGAAATAATTACAAAATATTTTTATAACAAAGTATTTTTTGTTAGAACAATTGCAAATCATGCTGCTCTTAATTTCCACTCATGTTCGTTATCAGCATGTACAAAAGCAAGTTATTTGTATTTTAATCTCAGTTCAGGCAAACCTGCAAAATATATGCGTTGCTCTAGAATTCTGTATATTTATGTTTTAGATTTCATAATATTTTTTTCTTGTAGCCACTCATGTATTCTTCACAATGAAATGGTTTTCTTATTTTTCATTCTGCATGCACTTTCTCTCTTTTCCTCACTTTACTGAAGTGTCTAGGAGTTACAATATCATGCTGAACAGGAGTAAGAGAAAAAAACCTTTTTCTGATCCTGGACATTTAGTGTTTCAACACTATATACATGAACTGTAAGCCTTTGTGTGTGTTCTTTATCAAGATGTAAAAGAGCCTTATGGTACTAGTAGGCTGAGTTCAAACTCAAGGGATTCCTGCATTATATTTCATACATTGTCTTCCCACTGGTTCCAAGTGATTTCATATTTTTAATTTTATTTTTGTATTTTAAAGTATTTTCACTTTTTGAAATTAAAATATAACATCATTTTCTTATTTCTCTTTCTTCTCTTCATACATTTTCATATACTTCTCTCTTGATTCCTCTCAAAATCATAGACTCCTATTCTTTAATCATTATATATACATTTTCCTAAATATGTAAGTACAACCTGCTCAGTCATGTAATGTTATTTGCAGTTTGAGGTAGGGTATGATATAGTGCAGGATGATTTCAAGTTCATTATATAAGCAAGACTGGCCTGCCTAGAACTTTTGATACTTCCTGCTTTAACCTATCAAGAGTTGATATAACACACATGTAATCTGAAAATTACCATATCTGTGACAGTCAATTGTCACTGAATACTAGAAATGAACATTTTAAGAAAAGAAAGACTTCTTGCCCATAGATACATGGCTCCATGTTTTTAGCAAGGCAAAACACCATGCCAATAAAGCATCATTCTGATTTACTACAGCCACAAAACAGGAAGAAGGAGCAAGAGAACACACACACACACACACACACACACACACACAAAGGCAAGCCTCCATGGTCTTTCTCCAAAAATAGCTCTACTTCCGCATAATACATTCAGCTGTGAATGAATGCATCTGTTGATGAGGACACTTGTGGCCTAGTCGTCTTTCAATACTGCTACTCCACAGGACTAAGCCTTTGACACATGAACCTTTTAAGGGACCCTTTACATCCAAGTCAGACCATCTAGAAAGTTTAGATGTTTTGGTACAGGCATTAATGACTTTCTTTTCTCACCCAGTTATTATATAAAATGTGTGATGTTTGATTGTGTGTTGGAATATTTGTAGCTAGACATCTTGCTTTCTTTTCATCTGCTCTTCAGGTATTCCAGATCTCTCTCTCTCTCTCTCTCTCTCTCTCTCTCTCTCTCTCTCTCTCTCCCTTCCTCCCTCCCTCCCTCCTTTCATCCTCCCCCCCTTGTCCTCTCATTATGTTTAGATTGCGGGGGGGGGGGAGTAGGGGTAGAAGTGTGTTGTTATTGCTTGTTTTGTAAGTTGTGGGTGGGAGGAGAACTCATGACTATAGTATTGTATTATTGTCATGATGCCTGAAGTTTCATTTTTCTGTCTTTTTGTTTGTTTTGTTTTACTTGGTATATTATTTTCCATATTGATTTGATTAGTTAGTAGTTTTATGTTTTAAACTGTCCAGGGAATGAGGATGTTGCCTGCAGAGGTGCAGGGCACGCTAGGTGCTGCAAGCTCACAGCAGAGCTCCTTTCTTTTCTATCCAGAAAACACTGCGTTTCAAGACAGGAAATTGCTCTTCTCCTTCCCATGATTGGAAAGGTTGGATTGTAGATATTTCTCCTTTACCTTCCAGTGATGACTCAGACTTTGTGGGTTCTTGTTGTAAGCAAGGAGGGACAGCACAGTGGTTTCTTTACATTGTCTGTATCTTCCTTTATCCTGGATAGAAAAAACATCATGCCCATCTGCTTTGATAGATGCCCTCAGGAAAGTCAGAGCAAGACTCTGCACACGGGCTCCTGCTTTTCTTCTCTTCTTTGGGCCGCTAAAAGCTAATCTTATTTCCAGTTTAGTACTTCGAATTTGAAATACTTATCTAACACTGTGTTTACTTTCCCAAAGTAGGCGCATTAGAATACCCAACCCACTGTACCAGGTGCATACCTTTTAACATGTAGCTAATCTGTGCAGGAAGGAGGCCAGCTAGGTTATTTTCCTTCAATTCTTTAGATGAAAACACTTTAAACCATACGAAATTATTGCAAACTCCTACACAAATTTTGCAGAATTAAACATAAATGCCAAGGTTAAGAAGTACTCAAACTACTTTGAAATGATATTTTATCTTCTTTTACAAGGATATGCTGCCCTCCAGCTTTGTATGAAGAAAAATAACATGCCTTGCCTTAATTATGCCTCTTTCTCCTCAAGCTGTATTCTTTCATAGAGAACATACAGAAAAAAAATACAAGGTTTTTCAAAATATATAAACTAACAGTAACCAGTTTGCATTTTATAGTTTAAGTTTTCCTAAATATTTATATAAAATATTTGCTATAAAATCCTTGAGATTGAGATCCCCGTACATAGTCAATTTGCAAGAATGAAACTGTGGACTAGATTTTTGGAGGTATCTTATAGTCAGTTCTAAGTCATTCTATGTGAGAGCAGGATCGGTCCTATAAAGATATTCCTCAGAGTTCTTGGTCTACATGTCACCAGAAGGACAGCTAATAGAGTAGCCTGGAATCTGAACAATGAGGAAGATTTTCTTGCAGAAGTCCTTACAACTTGAGGCAAAATATCTATTTCAAATCATTTTTATATAACTGTTAATAAAAATGTAGGCAACATAATATATAGATTAATTCTCTTACTAAACACACACACACACACACACACACACACACACATATATATATATATATATATATATATATATATATATATATATAGTAGGGAACTATTACTTGAAGGGCATAGGTGACTTGGGTGGAAATAAAATCATGAAATAATGAGTCTCAAGATGAAGTTAAAAAAAAAAGTAGAAGTTCAAGATTGACCCCAGCTACGTATCATGTTGTTGCCCACTTGAGACACATGAGACCTTACCTAAAAAATACCAGAAACAAAACACAATAACAATAGAACATTAACTATCTAAATACCTACAAATATTCCTAATATTCAAGTTAATAAAAATTCTCAGATTACTTAAGCCACTAGCATTTCATAATAATGAGCTGATGAATATGTTATTTTCTGTGTCAAACTTAAAATAATTATCATATCCCAAACATTTGCTATTAATCATCTTATAGTGCTGGGAATTGAACCCAGGTCCTTGTGTATGTTAGGCAAAATCTCTACTACTGAGGTATAGCATATATAAAGTGTATATCCCCTTTCTTCATATTATTTCCCTACGCATTCAAAGCCAAACTTTTCTACACACTGATAAACACAGTGAGATTAACAGTTTTGTGAGTGTTCCAACCCATTGTTATCTGGATTTGTACACAAATAAAATGCTGAGCTGTTCTTTGAAATATTAACTATGACCTGTCTATTATTAAAACCAACCCTAATCATATTTTTGACAAGAATCACAGTAGACTTTCTGAGTGAGCAATATTCTTCCAGATTATCATGTATTAATACTGCAAATCACAATATTACAGTTAGTAAGGCACAGTATTGTATGCCACTCTTACGGACCAAATCTCATTGTACTCCTTTATCAGACAAGGTACATTTAATAAAAAAGAAACTACGCCAGAAATTTCCAACACAAGTCATTTAACATGAAAGTAGCTCATAATAGAAAGGTCTACAGGATCCAAGGCTTCGGAGCTAGGGATATCACAAGAAAATAGAAATTTAGAAGAAACTCCTGTGTTGACCACATAGTTGGTGTAGTATCAGGGGTGGGGTCAGCTGGAGGTGTAGAGCAGAGTCAGTGGGAAAGAAGTCATCAGAATGTTATTCTTGTGTCGCCTTGGAAATGCTACGTCTTGGTTCGCAATCTAGAAAAAAACAGCTGCTCTCATGCTGCTGTTGTGATGTTGTTGCTTGAAGGATGCTGCATCTGGAGACAAAAGAGAACCCCGATATCTCACATCATTAACCCCTAAATGGTAAGATGCTCTTAATAAAACGAGGAGCAGACTTTCATTCCCAGTATCAGTTTCTAGCACAGGGGCATACTATCTACAACAGCTTCCTCCCCTTAAGATAAACCTTTGCTTCTAGGTTTATCTGTTGCTCAAGCGTCATCAATTGCTTTCTATTAGATTTGTCTCTGTCCCCAGAACACATTAAAAATTTTCTGTTTTGGTGATCACATCAAGATATTTTGCAGTTCTGGTGTACAGTTGTTTCTTCCTATCATTGGAAAGTGCATCTATCACTTTCTAATTTAATTAGAAAAGATGTTTTTCTTTATGCTTGCGTTTTGTATGAGTCTTAGAATATGGTCTATGATATCTTTATGTGAAGAGTGGATGAAGTTCATTTCCCATTTGCATTTATTTCTGTCTCAAGATCATAACAGTTTGCCTCTTTTTTCACATAATTATTGTTGTGCTAATTGTATCACCCACAAGTTCCCCCAGTTTAGAAATGATACTTCACTATTGTCTGCATGTCCCAGATGTTAAGTGCTCATTAACTGATAGAACTTCCTAAATGGATGTATACAAAGATAGAAAAATAATACAGGTCTTATGAATGCATGAATTTTAATTTTAGAATTGCAAAGAGATTAGCATTGTCAGAATATACATTCCTAAGCTTCTGTAATGTCTGCCTTGCTGCTCTTCAGTGGTGATTAATATTTAAGTGATTATAATGCGTCTAACTCTCAAAAGTTCTAGAAATGTCCCTGTCCAGTTAATGTTGGAGAAATCACAAGGCATCTTTGTTTTACTTCTTTATGATCATAGCAGCATGCAAGCCAAGAACTGTGAAAGCTGTCTCTCCACCTACGCGATATTCCAGTAGTTGCTCTCTGGCATCTCTCCTGGATCTGTAGAAAGTGGACATCCTGCCAGCTGTCATGTTTTCCCATTGCATAGCAAAAATCTATGGAACTAAATATGCATTTATTGTTGCAGTTATCTGCAGATGGCTAGAGGCCCCAGGAGAAAGGACACAGTGGAATCACCGATCAGTTCCGGGAGGTACTGATAGGTTGATAACCTGGGGTGAATGCTTCACGAGTAATGCCGAGAATAATCTCAATTTTTCTTTGATCACCAGAAAGCTAATATTATCCCTTGATACCACTAATATCTAAAATTAGCTGTTTCATAAGATGATCAGAAAAAAGTCACTTAAAATTTAAATATAAATCTTATTTATTTGGATGTTGATATTATGAGTAAGCATTCATATTATAAAACTAAAATTGTGACCTGGCACCAAGTAAGACTCTGGTAAGTCACGTGGTTCTCAGCAGGAATGCTGAGCCTGCTGCTGCCACTCATGAACTCACTGAATTAAAAATCAGTATTATTCATTTACTCTGAATCTTCATTTTGAAGCAAAGCCTTAGATGACTGTGCATGTGTTAGAAGACACAAATTTCAGAAGATACAAATTGTAGGAAATCACTAAATACTGATTTTTAAATTAAGTGATCTTATTGCCAGTGCTCCCCAAAGTTTGGGTCCTACATAAATATTGATAGCATTCTTTCTAATACACAAAGTTACGGCTAATTGCTGAGGATCTTGAGCACTTTTTGAGGTATTTCTTAGACATTTTTATTTCTTCTTTGGAGAACTCTCTATTTAGATCGCTAGCCCAGTTTTTAATTGGGTCATTTGCTTCTTTGACTAATTGTTCCTTGAGTTATTTGATATTAATTTTGATAATAATCAATTAGCAAATTCTTGGTATTAATCACATGTCAGATATATGTCTGGCAATGATTCCGTTCCATTCTGTGTGTTTCTTCTTCCCTCCATTGTTGATTCCTTTACTGCATAGCAACTTTTTAGTTTTATGAAGTCAATGGTTGGCAAATGAAGTCCTATTGAGAAAGTCCTTTCCTACATGCATATTTTTTTTATTTTGATAATTTTAGCATTTAAGATTCCAAATTGAGTTCTTTGATTCATTTAGAGCCAATGTTAGGTGCAGAGTGAGAGACATAGGTCTAATTTCATTCAGAGTTGGTAGATTAACCAAAACAGCTGACAAAAAATTCTGGCCAGGCTTGGGGGAAGCCTTGATCACTTCTTGTAGGAATGAAAACTGTTCAACCTCCCTGTGAATCAGTATGGAGATTCTTACAACAGCTAGAAATAAAACTACCATATGGCCCATCTATATCACTCATTGGCAGATGCCTAAAGGATTTGACATCCTACTTCACAAATATTTGCTTGGCAGTGTTCATTGTGCCCTATTCACAATAAATAGGAGATGGAAACTACTTGAATGCCTGTCAACAATAAAAAGACATGCACAATGGAATATTATGTAGCTGCGAAGAAAAGTGAGATGAAAT
Source organism: Alexandromys fortis (assembly GCF_014885135.2). Lineage (NCBI taxonomy): Eukaryota > Metazoa > Chordata > Mammalia > Rodentia > Cricetidae > Alexandromys > Alexandromys fortis. The sequence goes on along the minus strand of NW_026067983.1, from coordinate 2,764,448 downwards.
TTGAAGGTAAATAGATGGACGCAGAAAAGATCACACTGAGAGAGTTCACCAAGACCCAGAAGACAATTAATGAGTGCTGTCTCTAGTCTGAGGTACCTAGCACTAAATCTTCTGATGCGAGTGTTCAACATGGAGTAGCTATAGAAGGCAAGAAAGTATAAAGGGATAATAGCATGGGGTTTGAGAGGAAAAGAGCAGGATACAGGCAATATGCAATGTGGAAAAAAATGGGAGCAGAGATTCAACTAGGGAAGGGGAAGGGAGACCAATACAGAAGGAAAATGAGGGAGGAAGGGCAAATCACAAGGCTGTTAGGTGAAGCCTCAAGGACTCATGCTTGTTTTAAGTATACCTAAAACAGAACACATACATCTAGAGATTAGTACACACACCTGTTAATATATGTGTCTATAAATAGATATTAAATAAGGTTATGCCAGTTGGGTTGAAAATGCTCACCACAAGAACCCACATTAACAAAACCCCAGTACCAGGCCTAAGAAAAATAATAATGAGTGACTGGATAGGATAGGATACTTCAAGTGACTAACAAAATAATATACACAATTGTTGTGGCTCTTAGCTTCTTGCCACAGGTTGAGGGTACACTCCTATTGTTGAAGACACTACACAGTTAGGATTGAGATGATTCCTGCTGGATCTAACCTGAAAGCCTTATTTCTGTGGTCTAGCTTACAGAGTAGGAAAAATTACCATGCCTGCTTCTGATAGAGGGAAGTAATTAATCGTCTTACCCAGTGGTGACACCTATGAATCACAATAGTGATAGGCAGGGCAAGATATCTCTAAAGGTGCAATCAGGGGCATTCACACAATGTTAATTCGCAGCTAATTGGACTGAAGGCCCACTCAACAGGATGGAAATCATGTCTGGAACTAGAAAGCAAGGTAACATACTGGGACTAGTGAGGTCATGGGTCTTAGAAGCAAATCTACTACCATTTTGTTGATAAATAATCACAATCCCTAACTATACTCTAAGTCTCATCCATATGCCCATAGATAAGTAAAACAATAATTACTCATCAAAGAAGCTACTCCTCACAGCAAGTGGAGAACATCCCCAGAAACCATAGCTCAGCACAATGGAAAGATCACCAGGCTCTGAGTAGGCACAACTCATCCCCAATGGGCACATCTGCAGCAGCCCCAATGGGTTCATCGGCAGCAGCATCTGTGGCTCAGGGAACACCATGGAAGAGTAGGGTAGAAAGATTGTAAGAGACAGAATAGCAGGAAGTCTGCTAATAGACTGTGTATGCTGCAAATGGCTATGTAAACAAAACCCAAACAATGACAATATTTATAGCACCTCACCCCTAGAAAAGGAACTACAGACAACTAATGACTGTAGAAAGAGGAGGAATTAGCTTCTTCCAAGGATGACCCTCTTAATTGTTTATTCAAAACAAATGGTTAACCTTGAAACCATATATACCCTCCACCAAAAATGGATTTAACAGCTTGTATTTATATATTTGTGCAAACACATATACATACATGTATACATACATATATATACACACACATGTAAAGCAGTAATCAAAGAAAAGGTGACTATTACTTTGAGAACAGGAGGAAGATGTGGATAGAACTGGAGGGAGAGAATGTTGGAGGGGTTGGAGGGAATAAAGTGGGGTGTGATGTAATTATATTTTAGTTAAAGTGCATCAATTTTATCAAGCAAATTTATTATGCAATAAAAGGTATGTTTCATAATTAGCAATCACTCAAACAGATGAAAGACAGTTAAAGCCAAGTGATCACAATAAGGAATGCCCTTTGCAATCAATTCCTTAATGTGTCTCAAAGCTGCATGTGGTATATTGATCTGTGTTTGACATTTCTGCAGCTGCTGCTTGGATTCAATATGTTTTTACCAGTGACCGAAATAAACATGAACAAGCCCATGTAAATAAATTTCTTCTCAGTTATAATTTTATTTACGGTTTGATGTTACATCTGGACATTTGTGGTTCTAAAAGCACATTAGGGACACAGAGATAATCCTTAGATCCAATTTGAGGGTTAATGGGCAGGAAAACATTCAAGGGCCTGCTTTTTCTTCAGAGTGCCAGCTGATGATGAGTGGCAGGTTCCTGTTACATCTCTTTGTATGCTCTAATGAGTCTGAAAATGGCATCCCAATTTAAAGTGCCTTTGGAAGATGATCAGCTAAAAGAACTCTGGTTGTTTTTAAGGGTACTCAGTAGTAAAGAATACAATGTTTATTGGGAAAATATATAATATTAGTGAGTGACACAGCAAGCTATTTATGGAGAAGAAAAATCAAAAATTGTTTCACAGCAGCACTGGCACAACAAACTAGGAAATTGAACAAATCAAGAGTCCACAGCCCCAGAGAAACTAGGTAACAATGAGGATCCTAAGGGAAACACACATGGGTTCCCCTGGGAAGGGGAAATAGACAAGATCTCCTGAGCAAATTGGGCATTTTGGAGAAGGTGGAGAGGATAAAAGGGGAGGAAGAGAACATGAGGTGATGGAGTGGCTGAGTTGATGGAGGGCAGAGAGGGAGAACAAAGAAAGAGATATCTTGAGAGACGGAGCCATTATTGGGTTACACAGAAATCTGGTGCTAGAGAAATTCCCAGGAGTCCAGAAAGATGACCCTTGCTAAGACTCCAAGGAATAGTGGAGAGGGTGCTTGAACAGGCCTTCCCCTGTAATCAGATTGATGGCTACCTTAAAAGTTCTCATAGAATCTTTATCCAATAATTTATAGAGCAGGTGCAGAGACCCAAATCTAAGCACTGGTCCGAGCTCCTGAAGTCCAGTGGAAGAGAGGGAGGACCAATAATATGAGCAAAGTGTCCAGGCCATCATGAGTGTTGCTTTTATTGGTTGGTGAATAAAGCACCCTCAACCAATGGACAGCCAATATATAGGAAGACAGGAAGTCAAAAAAAAAAAAAAAGATACAGGGAAAGAGAAGGTGGAGTCAGAGAGATGCTATGTAGCCCCCGAATAAGAGAGATGCCAGAACAGAGGTAATGCCATGGCCATGTGGTAATGCGCAGATCAGTAGAAATGGGTTAATTTATAAGAGACGAGCTAGTCAGTAAGAAGCCTAATCCACTGGCTGAACAATTGTAACTGATAATAAGCCTCAGAGGTTATCTTGATATGTGGCTGTGGGCACTGGTGGGTGGAGAGAAACTAGTCAAGTGGGATTGAGCTAGACAGAAAAGAGCCTTCTGCCTACAGATACTCATAATTTTGAAACAGACAGATGTTATGGAAGAAAGAGAAGAGAAGATATCAGACTTAGGAGAACAACCCGTTCTCAAAGGACTTAGAAGTGGGAGAAGGGGAGGTTAGAGGAGACTCTGGAAGAAACTCCAGATAGCATGACAGCACCAAGAAACGCCAGATGATCTCAATCGCTTGTTAAAAAGAGAGTTTTGAACAATTCACAGAACATTTAATGAAGTCCAAAGCTCGAGTAATAAATAGGAAGGAGTTAATGAGCATAACAGACACGGTATAAATTTTTAAATAAAAAGCAATTAAGAGGATCGGAGATGGTCTAGTGGAGGCAGTTAGCAAGCACGATTCATTTTCTCCTTAGAGGCAAGCTCGACAGACTTCATTGTCAGAGGCAGGTGAGTTCACACAGAGAGAAGGATTGTACAGAAAGGAATAGAGAAAACTGAGCATGAGCAATCTGAAAAAAAAAAAACAAACAGGCTGAATTTGATGAAGATCATTCATGGAAGCGTTAAATCTTAATGGAGAAGAATCTCATTGCAGGAGCAGAATGAAGAGGATGGTGGTGAGACTAGCCTTGGGAGGTTTCACTTACTGGGAGTCTCTGAAGACCTTTTTATTCCTTACTTTATATTTAAAATGGAAACAAACAAACAAACAAACAAAAAACCCAACAACCCCTTTCTGCACGTGAAAAGGTCTCCGCATGTAACTTGGGCTTGCAGGCTTGCTGGAACTCAGCTCATACTTGGCTTTTACTCTCCTTTTTAAATATATTAATGTGTGGGTAGATGCACATGTATGCCAATGCTTATGGTGGTCAGAGGTTTGGGACACCCTTGAATAGGACTGCAGGAGTTGTAGGAGACAGCGACCTGTCCAACCTGAGTCCTAGGAACTTAACATGGGTCCTGTGTAAGAGCAGCGTGTGCTCTTAACCACTGAGCCATCCCTTCACCTGTATCATAACCACTGAGCCATCCCTTCACCTGTATCATAACCACTGAGCCATCCCTTCACCTGTATCATAACCACTGGAGCCATCCCTTCACCTGTATCATAACCACTGAGCCATCCCTTCACCTGTATCATAACCACTGAGCCATCCCTTCACCTGTATCATAACTACATTGACTTCTGTATTAATCAGACAAAGGCATAATGAACATGCAGCGTTTACAGTGTGTAATATATATTAATAGGACAAGCCTTTTTCTTGTGTGTTCTAAAGTGTGTCCATATTATCAACTTCACTTTTATTTCCTTTTGATAGTGTATAAAGATTTAGTGATGTGAGAAATGACAAGCAACCCCATGTAACAATATCTTACTATTAATCTTGAGAGTAAGAAAATGTTTNGGGGGGGGGGGCGGGGGAGGGGTGTGAAGGCGGGAGGGGAAAAAAGGGGAGGTACGAGAAAAAAAAAAAAAAAAAAAAAAAAAAAAAAAAAAAAAAAAAAAAAAAAAAAAAAAAAAAAAAAAAAAAAGGAAAAAGAAAAAAGAAAAAGATTATATCCTATATTTAAATCTCTCTGAATGAAATGCTCAGATTCTGCAAAAACAAAATAAACTCCATCAGAACAAAAGGTATTCAAGGAGTATCAGATATATCACAATTGTTTAAAATTGTCAAGGACATTTTACTGCAATCAACATCCATTTATCCTTAGAAATCTTCATGCTTATTTAACATTACGTAGGAAAAGTCAAATGCATGGTTTAATTAATATCTAAAAGTCAAGACTGTGTTCAGTAAAGAAGCCAGGTCTTTGATGGATGGTTCATGACTTAGCTTAGTTTGCAAAACTACAGACCTCATGACCAACTTTGTCTTTAAGAATTTTTTAGGGTCTTACTGAAAAGTTAGAATTTCCCTCTCATGGAAATTCACTTAAGAAATCCTCATACTAGATATAAGTCCTTTTATTGATTCCATACAGAAGTGTCTTAAGTACAGATCTGATTGATATAATTTTGTCATAAGTATATGTTCATATGTGTATATATGTATATATTTTTATTCATTATCTATCTGTATATATTCATAATTATCACCATGTGAATGCTATCAATTTATTTTTCCACTGATTTCTTTTTTTATTAAAACAATTAGATGGACAAAAGCATTTTCTATGTTTCTAAATATCGCTCAATTTCACAAGCATCAAAACTCTGTAGGTGAAATTTATATAAAAGATTTACTACAGGAATACAGTATTTTTTAAAAGTATGGTGTCAATAATGTATTCACGAATATATAGGAATTCAACCATTAATTCATTCTGGAGTTGCAACAATAGGCAATTTAGCCATGGGCACTAGACAATCACAGTAACATGTACATATGGCTTGAGTTCTAACTCTGAGTTAATTGTTCTTCATATAATAACCTTACTATGTGCATCTATCTATACACAATAAATGAAGAGGTGATAAAATATGAACTTTAAATGTATTGTTACAAGATGAAAGGAGATAATTCACATGTACTATCTGAAGCTACCAATTGTAAACTTTATTACAGTAATGTGATCTTCAGTCCCATGTAAAAAAGCCATGTGTGTTAGTATGTACATGTGACCCAAGAGCTAGGAAGGAGAGAAAAGTACAATATCCAATGGGTATTCTGGCCAGGCTGTCATGCTCAACCAATGAATCCTGTCTCAAAACATAGAAAGGCTATATTTATGTGTTTAGAAATACAGCATTTAATTTAAAAACAGGAGAGATCTTGAATATGAAAGAAAGCAAGAAGCTGGTCTATAGAGTGTTTGGAGGAAAGACAGAAAAGAGGGTAATGAGGTAATTATATTATAATCTAAATTGATATTATTAAAAGTAGACACATAAAAATAAAGGAAGACACCCAGTTCAATCTCTGGCTTCTGGGGCATCTGTGTACACAAATGTGGGATTATACACATGCATACAGCACACGCAATCCCCACTGTACAATAGTTAAGTTTTTTTTTTTTTTTTTTTGGCAAAGTCTCACTATGTAGCCCTGACTGGTCCAGAACTCACACATTCCTACAGCCTCTGCTTCTGCCTCCTAGATGCTGGGATAAAGATTAGATGTCACTATATCTGGCACACCCAATGTTTCAAATGCTATGTTTCTACCAAAAATTTAAGATATTAATAAATCCTATTGTAGTTTTGTATATACATGTGAATTAGAAGGCAAAATTCTATTTTTTTTACTTAAGGCCATTGAAAATTATATTTGTTGATACTCAACAGTTTGTTACACTGTCTTTAAATAACTTTTCTGAAATAAGACTTTTGTTAGAAGATAATAAATCTGTTGCTATGCAATGGATAGTGACTTTAACAATCCATATAAATGAAACATTATGGTTTGTTTTGTTTTTCATGAAGATTTATTGGCACTTGTTCCTTCTCAAATAATAAGTCAACTGACTTTATTAAGGAATGGTCAACAGGAATGATTATAATAGAACTGGTTATATCTTAAACAACATCATGTATTTTTAAATTAGCCAACCGACAGTGCTATCTCTAAAAGAAACTTATTCTTATGGTGCATGAGGGCAGGACTTCAGAAGAGAATTTACTCTCCATAAAACATGATGTTTTAGGTAAGATTTGATTATTATAGGATCCAGACAGTAGAAACTGGTAGAATGATCTGAAGAGAAAACACAAGATTTTTAAGAATGAGAATTAAAAATATTCTCCTATCCTGAAATCCCTGGACTTGTGAAATATGTAAATGGACTTTATGGAGAATCAGTGGACATATAAAAATGTATCCTGTAAAGCCGGGCAGTGGTGGTGCACGCCTTTAATCCTAGCACTTGGGAGGCAGAGGCAGGCGGATCTTGGTGAGTTTGAGGCCAGCCTGGTCTACAAGAGCTAGTTCCACGACAGGCCCCAAAGCTACAGAGAAAACCTGTCTCAAAAACAACAAAACAAAACAAAACAAAAAAAAAAAGTGTTTTGTGTAGTGTTGAATAAACAGACTTATCTGTGTGGATGCTCAATACTTTATATAAATTATCACATGGTTTTTAAATAATGAAAACAAATTCTGAGGAGTAATACCAGATATTTTATAACTTAAAATAATCATTTTCTTAACTGTTTTGAGAAATTACCAAATGGGATCAATTCTTATCCACACTATAAGATCATGCAAAAATATAAAAGTTGCTCTAGATTCAAGCGATAAGAGTAATGAAAAAGACTGTCATACCGTGGTAAACAATTTGGCTACAAATTAATAAAATATACTCTGAAAGCATAGACACAGAATGATAAAAATTTAAACATCAAATTATTAAAAATAACTCATATCCTACTAATAATTTTTTTAGACTCATAAGTTCTATTTTTGTAGAAATGCTGATTTGTTCTTTTAGGGTTCTTACTTCATATACATATTCAATTCCATGAAATATATAGATTCAGATTTTACAGAAAATGAATCAGAAGAGGACTGTTTTCCCATTGTTTGCCTATGGTGCTCCACCCCTAATTTTTTGCTAACACAACCCAATATTTAAAGAAAAACTTATATAGACAAACAACAAGTTTAATCAAGCTGTTTTTGTTAAATTCACTTGATTCTAAGTTGTGAATGTCTTAAGTGGCCTATCCTGTGACTAATTGCCAGGAACAAATTGTTTACTGGGCCAGAACAGAAGTTTTCCCTCTAGTCCAAATGAGAAAGGAGAAGGAGGAATAAAACGGTTCCCTTCTCTTCTAGACTGGCAGAGAAGGGAAGAAGACTGTGTTCCAGCCATCAGAGAGACATGTGAGGAACCATGCCTCAGAGCTGTCCTGAGAGCCAGCTTACAGATCAGTCCTAGAACAATCTAATTACAGGGACCTAAAAGCAGTGACTGAATATTCCTATCTAGTGTTTTGATGTTGAATTTCTCTGGTGTTCAGTGGGCAATTTCCCAACCATATGCCCTGAAGCACATGACAAAGCCACCTTCAGGCAGTCTTATGAAAAACATTGACAAAATTACACTCAATTCTTAGCCAGCCTGGTGTTTCTAACATAGATGAGCATTTTCAATAGTAGCCTATGGTAATTGTATCAGCCAGAAACATGAAAATATCTATACAAGTATGAAATTCTTTTTTTTTCTTTTTTCTTTTTTTTTTAAATTATTTATTTATTATGTATACAATATTCTGTCTGTGTGTAAGCCTGCAGGCCAGAAGAGGGCACCAGACCCCATTACAGATGGTTGTGAGCCACCATGTGGTTGCTGGGAATTGAACTCAGGACCTTTGGAAGAGCAGGCAATGCTCTTAACCGCTGAGCCATCTCTCCAGCCCAAGTATGAAATTCTTAAATTCAATTAAAATTATATACTGAACTGATGAGTTAAAGGTTATTTTAAAGATCTGGGGTACAAGCTAATTCAGAGACTGAATGACAAAGCAGTATCAAACAGCTTACAAACAGCAGTATCAAGTCAACAGCTTACAATGGCAACTTACAACATTCTTCTGTAGTTTTCCCTTCTAGTAATTACCTATAACCAAAATCTTGAAATTCATGGGAAAAATATTTAACCTAATATTACATACTTCTAAGAAGTTAAATATTTTCATTGCATACAGAACAAATTTAATATTCATTAAATATTTCATGCATGATGAGATACTGTTAAGTAAAATGCTCTCAACTCCAAGCATGATATTTAAAATAATTATTTATTAAAATTATGAGTTATTAAAATGATATGTATATTCTGTTTATTTTCCTCAGTTTATTTTATAGTCTTCTCTATGGGTTCTATACTCTTTTTTAAAATAATCTGCTTAACATTTTAAGTGGATTTTAATCTTATAACAGATTTTTCTTCCTTTTTCTTACTTATATACATTATAGAAATGATAGAAAGTGATCACATTATCACTTTCTGTGATAGTTGGAATGATAACAACTCTCATGGACTTATGGATTTGAATACTTGGTTCCAAGTTGTTGGAAGTGTTTAGGAAAAGGAGGAGGTGATGTAGCTAGGTCATATGATAGCTATATTTTTATTTTTAAAGGGACTTCCACTTTGATGTTTTTAGTTATTATATTAATTTATATTCTCACCTGCAGAAATAAGGGTTTTCTTCCTCCCACATGCTCACTAAAACTTGTTCTTTTAAATTAATTTTTATGCAATATACTTGATTATATTATTTCCCCTTCTCCAGCTCCTCCTAGATCACCTCCACCTCCCTACTCACACAACTCCACATTCCTTCTCTCTCTTGATCTTTGTTTTATGTTGTTGCTTTTCTTCATGACTTTTATCTGACCAGGGTGAGACAAGTCTCAGTGCAGCTTCATTAGTATTTATCTTATTTCTAAGGGATCTCCAACAACATTTTATGGCAGAGACAGACCAATGGACAGGGAGTAGGGGCATTCAATAAATGAAATATTGATGAATTCTATTTCCTAAGTGCTATCTTATTTAGGTGAATGCTCTACTCACGTTTATACTAACATCATTTCCTGTTTATACTAACAGGAATTTTCGGTTCTAACTGACTTCCCACCCCACACAATACAAACAAATACCACATATAAAATGCAAAACCACATTTAAAATTGTACATTTAAAAATGTAATATAATTCAATACCATTTTCCCATCAACAGTTCCAAACGGCATTCATACACACACAGGAGCATCAAACTCCTCTGTCTTTCATCCTTGCTTGGGAACTGTGAAGTGGGTGTGACTACCCCAACTCAGCTGCTAAACAATGAAACAGGAATGGCGCACGGATATTCAGAAATTTCAGTTTTAAGCTATCTTCTCATTTTATGTACATGGTGTTTGCATTTTTTGATGCCTCCTTCTTTTGAACCAAATATTTTATTGAAAATTTGCCTTCATTATACTAAATGGGTTATATGACTCAAATAATTGCTTAATTATATCTAAAACAGACAGCCAGAATAATCAAAACATATCCCACAAACATTTATTTATTTATAAGAGACATAATAATCTATGATGTAGGACATCTTTTTGTGATACAGTTTTAAACATTTTGTTTATTTTTTTTATTTAGTGTGAGTTTTAGTGTGTGTGTGTGTGTGTGTGTGTGTGTGTGTGTGTGTGAAAGATCAATTGTGACCATAAGGCTGTCGCTTTAAAGGTTGAGAGGAAGAAATCTAAAAGGCAAAGTTATGTCTGTTATATACAATATCAGGGGCTTGTGCTAAGGAAGAGAAACTCTCATTTTTGTCATGAGTCATCTTCTTACTTCACTAAGCATCTTTATAACATTCCAGTTTGTCATGCTTAAACTTAAAAAGCATAGGGTCTGTTTAGGTATCTAAGAGCCTAGCAACAAGCGGATTGTTTTAAGCCATTTGTTACTTTGCTTGTAAAACAAAGTCCTTTATATAGAAATGGGAAAAACAAAACTGCTCTCTTATGAATCTTCTGATTTATATTTCTGGCATTCATTCTTTTCTGGTCGAATTATTGTTAACATATATACTTGATTCTGAAGATTTTTTTCCTTTAATTTGGTAAAACACGTATTGAATGTATCTATATATTAACCAGGAACCCTTATATTAAAGTAATGAGATTATACTAAGAACTTGATAGTCAATGTGTGGTAATTATATAATTATTAGTGAATATGAACAATGCTCATTGAATAAAAATATCCTTCAAAATTTACATATGTTAATATCTTAAAAATGAGCAAATAATCCTTAAGAGGTGTGTGTGTATGTATGTGTGTGTGTGTGTGTGTGTGTGTGTGTGTGTGTGTATAAGATGTAAAGATGTGCCTGGATTCCTTTTTAACCCCTTTCTAAACAGGCATGTATTCTATAACCTCAGTGAATGGCTGAAATAAAGGATAGCACCAGATGATGTATATTCTATAGCTTTATAGACATGCTTTCTCAAAATAGCTGAGATTGTTTCTTAGGTACAATAAACGATGAAGGTTTCCCAATGAGTTATGAACTTCTCTGAAGACTGTGAAACTTTATGAAAGTTGCACATCTTCTGCACTCCCCATTTCTACCCGACCCAGGGCTTATGGCCCCTTCATTCACAGTTGTCAATACCTGGAAATAAATTTCTTGTGCTTAGGAAGGTAAATAGATAAGCTATGGCAAAATAAATGAGATTTCAAATGCGAAATGATGGAAGAAGCTTAAATTAACATATTGCCGAGAGAAAGAGACCAATCAGAAAAAGGCTACATACTGTATGATTCAATTTGTATGGCATTCTAAAAATGGCAAAACTATGGAAACAATGAAAATAACAGTGGATGCCAGATGCTTAAGGGTGGGGTGGAGGAAGGGTGATGAGTAGGTGAACCACAGAGAGTTTTTAGAACAGTAAAGCTATTCTATAAGACATCGTAATGGTAGATATGAGTCATCATACATCTGTCAAAACCCGTGGAATGAACAGCATGGGGCAAACTTCATGACGCACTGTGTGCTTCAGTTAATAATGCAGCAATGTTGATGTTCCCTGATCATCTATGAGGAACGTACGATGCTAACAGGCTGTACTGACAACAGAGACTTGAGGGGAGGTGAGTTGAGTGAGTATGTGGGGACTTTCTGCTCACAAACATGAAACTAATAAAAATGACGTTCATTAAAAATAAAAATATGCGGTTTCATCTCCAATTCTTGGGACCATAGTATAGTATTGTGAAAGAGAAAACTAACTCTTTTGGAAACTAAACTTTTCATCTTGGCACGAAAGACTCTCACAGCCTGTCTGTTCCAATAATAGACAGCTTTTCATTCCTTCAAGGTCAGCCTTCTATTTCTGCCTTTAGTTTCATTCCTATAACATAAGTACCTCATAGTATCAGTATAGTTTTGCCAACAATTTCAATGTATCTGTCATTTCTAGTCTTCTATTCAGTACATACCATAGATGAAATTACTGCCTTTAAAAAAAAACTTAATTGCAAACATTATTACTTTGGTGTCTTGTGGATTACTTCACCTTGAAAGTGCCTTGAGTTATTATTTCTACTTTCCATTCATTGAATCAATTTTCATCAATGTGCCTCCCACCTATTGTCATTTCAACAAAATGACTGCCTAAATCTAACAAGGACATAATCTATGAACACAAATATTTGAATCTTCAGTCATTCACAAATTCATCCTCCTTTGTATCCCATGATTTCAGTGATTCTAAAAAGGAAAGTTTACCATAATTGACATGGTGACACATGCCAGTAATCTCATATCTTGGGAGCCAAAAGCAAGTAGATGGATATTTCTTAGTTTAAGGCCAGCCTGGTATATGTCCCAGTCCCACCCCAGGTTATAGAGTGAGAACCTTGTCTCAAAAAATATTGTGTCTCTCTTTGCATGAAGTTGAGAAAGGTGTTAATGTACTCTTGTTCTCATGAAACTAAAAGATTTATATAAAAAAATCTCAAATAGGCAAATAACCAAATAGCCACTTAGTAACTACCTTGAATGAGTCAGTTAAACAATACTCAGTGGTCTACGAGATGAGAACATGTGAGCCCAGCAAACAGCAGTCTCAAACTTGTATGGTAGCAGAAATTACTTCATAGTTTCGAACATTTGCTTGTGTCTAAGTCCTACTTCCATAATTCTGCTGTGAAATTTTTGAAAACACTGGTTCTTTGAGCATGGTCCCAAAGAATCGGCTTCGCCTGGAAACCGATAAAGAATTCAAATGCTTCATTTATACTTCAGACTTGCTAAATAAGATAACCTTGGTGCAGACCAAGGTTTTTATTTTACTGAATGTCCCATATGCAATTTTAATTCTGCTCTAATTTGAGAATTGTTTTCTATAAGCATTCTGAGTTCCAGAATTTATTCAGACGTGGAATGGGAAGAAAGCATAGTTCATGCACAATGAACAATGGTGACTGCACATCTGACTTCCCCACCTCCATTCTGAATTGCTCACCTTGTGCTAAGAATCCAAATTGTAATCATTTGACAACTGATGTTTATGGTTTGACCTGAAGGATAGTCTCTTGGTGGAGACAGAGACCATTTGGGTCTGTGAGCTCAGAGATGCAGAACCCTGTAAGAGTTCTTCATTAGCAGTCAAGTAGAGAAAAATGAGATGAGGATACAAACAAAAAGAAACAGCAAGCAGAGTTTTCTAAGCAATGCCACAATTCTGAGCACTCTGTCAAAGGAAGCTATAAATAGAGCTCGCCATAGAGCAGTGTGACTCCATATGCACGCTGAGTAATGACTGCAGCAACTGAACTGAGAATAAACCATTAGCAACAATGATGAAAGGAGACTATCGGGAGGCTGCGATTGCTTAGGCAAGTATGTTATTTCTTGTTTTTTATGGTGACAGAACTTATAGATGTACATTTGCTTTTGGATATCATGTAAAGAAAGAACCAATGATTCTTTATGTGTTTACTATGAAGAAAAAGGAAAAGAAGATATGAATAAGATATATACATATTTTATTTTTATTATTGTGTTCATGTGTGAGTGCAAACACCCTTACGACAGCAATTATGTGGAGGTCAAAGGACAAATTCTGGAGTTTTCTATAAATATCTCTGTCATTTCTAAAATTTTGGAAGTTTCTTGCAATTTTCTTTCTGTTTACTTATATAATATTGTATCCTTCTGGTGTCTTTGATGGGGTTAAAGAGTAGGTAGTTATAATTACGGTTTTCCTTAGTTTTATGATAAAGGATACATTAGATATAAAACTTTACACTCACAAAAATAGGATAGATGATAGAGTATTTAATTTGTCAAATAAAAATAGACTAAATGTTGTAACTATAATTCTTTCTTGATAATTGTTTTGTTACGTGCAATTTTGCTTTTTTAAAATTAAAACCTTTTTAACTAGAAAGAATAGGGGAGATGAGGTTGGATAATCCTTCTGTATATGTATTGCTTTTATTGGTTGATGATTAAAGCTGTTTGGGCCAATGACTTAGCAGAGTAAAGCTAGGCAGGAAGTCTAAACAAAGATGCAGAGTGAGAGTAGGTGGAGTCGAAGAGATGCTATGTAGTTTCCAACGGAGTAGCATGCGGCACCAGTAAATCGCAGATTTAGAGAAATGGGTTAATTTAGTAGTTAGAGCTAGCCAGTAGGAGGCCTAAGACATTAGTCAAGCAATTGTAATTGCTAATTCAACTAAGAGAGACAGAGAAAAGCCCTCCATCTACAATCTATTCCAAGGAGAGAGACTTAGAATGCTACAGTAATCTATGTAAAGATCTCTGTTGTGTTGTCATGGTAGGGAAATATAATATGATTGAGTTCTGGAGTCATCTTTTGCATAAGCACAGGGTAAAATGTGATCTTATTGTTTAAAGGAGTATTTGAAAAAGACTGAAATTACTTCTAACCAGGAATGTTAAGAAAGACCTATCAGAAAACTGTCTAGAAAAACTAACAGTGCTATATGCATGTATTTCCCAAGTAACTATTATCATGTAAGAATTTAGATCAATCTTTATATTTCATATCATCATACAGCTTCCATTGTAATCACTTATTTTTCATAAAATTGATGGAATGTATTAGTGTTCTTATCTGTCTTTATTGCAGGCTTTAAATGTTTGCTCCAAACTTAATATATGTGTTGGCTATCATTACATAATTGACAATTTCAATAGTTTATTTTATGAAATTTTAATGGACACATGTAAGTAAAATATAAACATAGAGTAAAATGTAAAGTATAATCCCAACTCTGCAGCCTACTAAAGCATACACTTTAAAAGTATTCCTTTACAATTATTTGTACAAAATACAACTTAGGTAATAATTACGTGTATGCAGTGTTTCACTGTAAAATTTGTTATGTTGCACACATAATTTGAAGGCAATACTTTCATATACATAAGTGTGTGTATATGTGTATGTGCTTCAGTGTGTGAAGAAGCGTGTACATACACAGAGGCCAGAGGTCAACTGCAGATGATTTTTCAGCCACTTTACATCCATACATCCTTTCTTCTCTTTTTGCAATAGCATCTCTCATAGGACATGTATTCACAACAAAGGCAGACCTGCTGGCCACAGAGGTGGAGGATTCATCTAACTCTGTGTGCCCTGCCCTGAGATGACAAGTGGGCAGCAGCCTGCCTGGGTTTTTAGATGCTCATTGTGGAGATAAAAAGCAGTCATCACTCTTTGAAGACAAGCACTTTACTTGCTGAGCTATCTCCTAGGCCCTTAGTTGAATTAGTAAGAAGGCCTTAAAGAAGATCTATGTTTTCCTTCTATTATTTAAACAATTATGGCTGCATCCACTCAAAGGAGTTAAATCATCCAGTCATGTCTGGCATCCTTCAGATTACTGCCCAGAACTGTAGCATCCAAGAAATGGTATGTATCTCTTCCCTTTGAGCAGTCGAATTCTTCCATGCAACTGAGAGGACCTTAAGAAGGTTCTCCTGCTCTCATGAGGACCGTCTCTCCTGTTGAAATAATTTACATAAAACATGGTGGTGGAAGAAACTGTTCATATATCATTGGGCTAGGTTTCCTGATTAGGTAAATCTATCACCTCTCCGCACTCTAAGCATAGATGTCTTTCTATGTACACCCACCCACATTCTCACACCATTGTCTGTCACAAATTACCAAAAAGGAAAATAAAAGTGAAGAAAGGAAGGAAGAAGGAAATATATGCTTCAAGAAATTTCATTTTCAGTAATTTAAGCAAACCATAACTGATTTTTTCCATTATAAATTAGTTTTGTAACCAGATGCCCCAAGATGACTTCCTTAATTAGCCAATATTTCCATTGTCTTATTCTTTCTAGTGTCGTTATTTATATCCACAGAAGAATTATGCACATTCTTAACCATTTCATGAATATTCTCACACTGAAATATAACTGCATTCCACACATCCTGGTACCTAGTGGGCCTTGCTCATCCATACGGAAAACTGACAACCGGAGTAGGAATTTTTAGAAATGTTTAAGGTCTATCCATAAAGAATTTCCCAAAGCTATCTCTGAGCAATTGGTATCAGAAACAAAAGACAAATCTGACCATATAATCCCACAGTTCCATTGTGGAAATTCTTATAATTCATCCTTCTGATGGGGTTGAGTAGTCATTAATGTTGCTTTTGTAATTCTATTGTATTTGGGATTTCACGGACAGTAGATCAACGAGAGGGAGAGCTAGTTGAAGCCTGAGAACTTTACTAGCGTGTCTTCTCACTTTGCAGGATTGAATATCTTCAAATCTGCTTACATCTTATGGTTCTCGGTAAAATGTTGTAGTTTTTCATAAAAATGAATATACTTAATGTTAAGTTTTTAAGTATTTTATAACTTTATTTCATTTACATTTTCTTTTAGTTTATATAAAAACCAATGGTCTAGAAAGACTGATTTTAAAATAAGATTAGGAAATTTATAACACATAGATGTTTATAGGTTTTTGAAAACCATTGTATGTGTTGTGTGTGTGCGAGAGAGGGGGGGTTATTTTAGGTTATTTGTGTTGAGAGATGAGTTATATGCTCTTTTGAATTCTGACCCCCACTATGATTCAGTTTCCTTCCTTCATTATTCTGTCCCTCTTCCTTGTTTTGCAGTGGACCAAACACTGTGCATATGAAGCACAAGCTCGTGAGTGTGCCGCACATGATCTACAACCAAGTTGCACCTCCAGCTCTAGCTCTTGAAGTAAATATTTTTTTTTTTAATTAGGGATTTGGAGGAGGAAACTGATTGGGTCGTCACAGCACTTGAGTTCGCTGAGGACAGCATGACTCATCTGTAACCTAGTAACCACCCTGGTGTTCTCCTAGCTAAATAACTGCTCCTTGTCAGACTAGGAGATGGCACTGGTCAACTGAGCTAGTTAAACATTCTAGGTCTGCAGAGGCAAAGGTAATGCTTCCTTAGGGGGAAAATGGAAAACTATGCATCATAGCATTTGTTTTCATTGAGAGAGAAAAGTAGTTTGCTCCAACATTTCCCCTCACTTTAAAGTTATTTACCCAAAATATCTCCCACTGCATATGAAAGTAACTATGGGCATAGTAATTTGTGAATAAATATACATATATATTTATCATATGACTAAGAAATGATCCAGAATTTCTTTTAGACAAAGTGAATTGATTTTTACTTTTCCCTTCACAGCTTCTCCACAAACTGATCATTTTCTTTTAGCTATATTTTTCACATTGAAGACAAAATTTATCACTGGAAATTTGTTTCCACAGGTGTGATCTACAAATTGGAGATCCACCTCTCTCTGCTTCTTAGAGACCAATTTGCTTTCTAAACACAAATATGAGAGACTATAACTTGGATTGGATGACGCAGATAAGGTCAGGGCACCTTCCTAGGAAAAGAGCCAAAGATGGTCAAGAAAAGAAACTTTTTTTTTTCTGTCAGCTTAGCAAGTTCACATGAATCTACCAATATTTTAATTAACATTAGTGCCACCCCCGGTCCCCAAGTCAGTGCCCCACTGGCCACTGAACCCTCAGCCTGGAAGGTCTTCTGGTCCTGTGGCCTTGAGTCTCTATCATTCTACTTATCAATAAGACTCAGGAGTTAAAGGCTGGGGTGAAAACCTGCTTGCTCAGAGAGTTTGAGTAGTTACTAGCTTACCTTGTTTTTTTGGCCAAAGACACTGCAAGAGACATGTCCCTTTTCTTTCCTGTGGATCAAAATGAAATGCCAAATTCAAGTGTCCAGCCTTTCCTTTCTGTGCATCTTCCCTATCCAAATTGTTGGCTTCTTTATGGCCAGTTCTGGTCAGCTTGTCACTGTCTCTTGCCCTGATTCAAGGTTTCACTTTAGGCAAGTCTTATGAGTGCCACAGTCTTATCAAAATATCCCACAATAGAAATACAAAAAAGAGATCTTAAAGATCAAAGTAAAAAGAGGTTAGCATAGCTTGAAAGATAAAAATCTGGGCAAGAGCTGGAACCAGCTGGGTCAAGGTTGCCCACTGAAGCTTTGATTGCCATAGGCATGAGAAGGACGTTCTGTAAAGGATGAAATACGTTCGGGCATGACAGCTGTCCTTTCCCTACTCAGGTCAACTGGGGAAGAAATAATCGACCACATGCAGTTATTACTGCATTATCTTTTCAGTAAGTGGCAGTCTGGAGTGGCTCGATACTCATGGTGTTCGAGATGGGAGATAGCTAGCCACATCTGTGACCATGAGTTTACCTTTTGAAGTTTTGTTTGCTTTGTACCAGAAAAAAAAAAAAAGCTACAAAAACATGATTTTTGTCATCGGTTTACTTGAGATTTGTGGCTCTGAGCAGTTATTCTAGTTCTATTAACCAACAAATAACAAGCAGTTTGGAAGAGTGCTTGTAGAAATTATCCTTTGGAAGCTTTAAGCTATGTTTTTTTTTTTTTTTTGTGAATCCGATTCTTCTCCAGCCCCTTCATCCCTTATCTTCCCTGATATTAAGGAAGATCATACTCTCAATTTTCCTCAGCTGTTCCTATCATCTCTGAAGATCGATGTGAAAAACATTTTGAATATTGTGCACTGAAAGTATCTCAACAACTTTGTACAATATTACCTTGCTCTTTAAAATAGTGCCTACAGACTACATGATATATTAGAATGCTGGTATAAAGACAAAAAGTGACAGCCTAAGATTTTTTTTTAAATGACTCTCCAGTTTAATTTTTTTTTGTTTGGACTCTTTAGAAAGATATGTATATTACTTATGTATCTGTGTGGGTATGTGTCTGTATCTGTGTATGTGTATGCCTGAGTGTGTGCTTGTGTCTGTGAAAGCCATAAAGGGAGCTTAGGATCCTCTGGAACTGGAGGGACAGGCAGTTGTGAGCCACCTGATTGTGTTGTGTATTAAACTCTGTTCCTCTGGAAAGGTCATGAGCATTCCTAACCTTCAGACTTTTATATATTGCAGTTATTACAGAAACCAGCACTTGTCTTAAGTTATTTTAGAATGGATCAAAACTGTTTGTATATACTACATCTTTAAACAAACTTCTGACTTAATTTTCAAGGTATTCTCTGAGACTAACCTAAGAATTATTCATTTTCAAATAACATACATTTTACAAATATTCTTATGAATTACTATAGAAAAGACAAATATAAGTAGAAAATATAAATATGAACACCTACATATTGCCATTTGAGGAACATGATCCCACAAAAGTACCTTACATAATGAAGTCGGAATAAATCTAATAAGGGAGGAGAATGACATTGATAGTAATAATTTCCCTCCAAACTTCATGTGATGCATTTCTTCCATCTGTGGGATTCATTTACCAGTGTCACACGACAGGACACTTTGCATCCACCCTAAAGCCAATATGATTTCCTTATATAGCAATATTAATCTATTTATCTTTTCTACAGGATTTTATAACTTATCACAATTCCTCTTGCCTGTCAAGTCAAGCGACTTTGAGTCCTTGGTAAATGTTTCATTACTCAGAATCTCAAACAGGATGGCTCAGAACAAACAGATAAACACAAGCATCCCAATTTAGCAGTTTATAATATTGCAGCTTCTTGGATGCATGTATATTCCAGAAGCTCCACTCTTCGTGATGTTAATCTTACTGTAAGTTTTGACTTGGAATGCCTGTGGGGGCCAACTGAAATGGATCTGCTCCACCTTGACTAAAGGTGAGAGAGCTTAAAAGCCTACCTTGCTCTTTCCAAGTCAGAGGAGAAGTCTGACCTATGGTGTGGTTACTTCGTGTTCTGGATATTAAGATGTTCCATAGAGGTGGACCCTCTCCACATTGGCTAAGGTCAAAGAATTCACGCCTATTCTTGCTCCTTCAAGGGTAAGACAAATGGTTTGACCCAGGGAGTGGTTGCCTAGAGGATACTTGGTCTATGGTGTAGTCACTGCATGTCCTGCCTAAAATATCAGATTATTTAACTCAGAATAGTGGTTTGATGTCTCAAATATTGAAGGAAATAATTGTTCCGTTTGTCCTTTGTGTCATGTTAAAGCAATCTTCGCCTTCTTCTCCCCAACCCCCTTTTGGATTGGTTTATATAAGCATACAGAACATCAGAGATTCAGCATTCAGTATTCACTAAGTTGCTCTCCTGGTATTATCCTGTGTCTCTGTTTTTCTTTCATATCTCTGTTCCTTCTACCTATTTTTTGAAATGTATGGGGTAGAATATTAATTTCCAAATATATCTTTACTAATACATTCTCCTGTAGAAACCCAAGGTTCATAAAAAGCAAACCTTGTACACTTTAAAAATAAATCATATAGGATTATTCTCAATGGCCCTGGCTCAATGAGTTTTGTCAAGTGGTCAAGATAGACTTGTTTTCCTTAGTCTGATGTGTCTCAAATATAACACAGAACAGAATTATAGAGCTAAGAAAAGGATATTTCACTGTGATGAAGAGTGTATGGAGGGGAGTGTCAAGTGAGTGAAACCCAGGTCATCGCTGCTTCTAAGCTAAGCTGAGACAAAACTCCATCTGTTCTTTCTCTATACATAATTTTTTATGAAAGGCAATTGTTCGTTCATGTTTATCTGTTGGAATCACAAATTTGCTTTATCAAACAAATCTGTAGTCTGAATTGTTTCTCCTATAAAAACTGTTTATTCTGCCATGTCTCCCTTTTAAATAGAAGATAAGAATAGATTAAAATTTCTAGCTCTTTTGAACCTAAGCCCTGGTCTCTCCTGATCATGGGGTAATAGGGTATCAAGATTACATAGAATGAAGAATTTATCTCCTGGTAACAACAAAACAAAAAATAACAGATTAAGTATACTGTTTGTCCATGATGTGAACACACAATCATTTGTATTTGCTATAATGCCGGATGATGTACTTACATATTTTTGCAATCTCAGTCTCAAAACCCATGAATTTTCACATCTAGAACTGACAAAACTTATGAACCTGATCTGCCTGTTCAGACTAACAACATCTATGAACTTGAAAGGAATACTGTGTTTTTTTAATAAATAGTGTAATACAGGAGTAAGATTTTTATACAGGTTAGCCTAGATCAGAAAAAAACACACACTTGCATCTTATGTAAACAATATTGGCTTTTTTTCTAATTCGGATGTAATTAGGTAAATAGAAGTTGATTAATGTACAAAGGAATGAAATGAATTTATTTTCATTTTTAAGATATTTTTAATGGCAAAGATGTGGCAAAGATAAACAATAAATTGTTACCTATTAAATAAAATAGGAGCCAAGCAGTATAATTTTTTGAGACAAATCTGTCATCCTGAAGATTTGCTGTTTTTGCATTCAGATTCTTCTAGTCGCAAGTGAGAGACCTTAGACAAACTAACATGAGTAAGAGGATCATGTGATCATAGTATGACTACAAACGGGAAAACACAGATAATATATGCATAGAATGAGACTACGGATTGGTTGGTTGTAAGCAATGGGTAGCATAGCAAAGGAAGGGGTGGTTTCAGGCCACGCCCCTTTTTTGTAACTGGGTTTGTTCGTGTCAGTGCAACGGAGATGGAGAGGACCAGGAAGTGAGGAAGCGAGTATTGAGCCTGCAGAGAGCCAAGCTATTTTTAGGGAAGCAGAATCCACATACCCCACACTCTTAGCTTTCCCCACAGCAATTTGTGTAAGTTTAGAGTTGTTGGGGTTACCGTGGAAGCTACTTAAAAGACAGTAATATGTGAGAATAAATATATTCTAATAAGCATATAGACAACAATTGGAAGAAGGTAGTGAAACTCACCCCTCAAATGTGAGTTCAGACTGGTACACATCATGCTAAATTAGAGCTCAAAACACCATTTTGCATGAAAAACTTAGGCCATGTAGAAAGAATTTATTGTTTAAAGACATCTTGTGAAGATTGCTTACAGAAACTTGAGCACTATTTATTGCATGACTTTTTAAAAATTTCCTCCAAAATTTAAAATAAACATTAAATGAAACAAATAAGCTGCATAAAATATTTATTTCTTGATTACACAAGAGCAGTGGTTTATTTTTGTCATAGAAATGGAATATAACAGAGCGATGTGATTTGTACGAGGCATGCTTTGATAAGTTTATGTAAACCCGACATAAAGAAAAATATAAAATGTCACATAAATGTTCTCTCATCCAACATCACATGCAACTCTGCCATGTTCTTCGCAATCTGGCAGTGGATGTAGGTACTGAAATCCATTTCCAACTTATATATAAACATATCAAAACAGCCATTCCCAGTTCCTCTTTTGATTATAGTGTCCCCCATCACCACAAGCTTCCATACTTCTGCCAACACTGCAATTGCCTCACCAACTCTTACGGGCTGGCCTTAGTCTCTTCCCTCTGTGAACATTTTAGTATGGCCTTCCGTGCTGACAGGTCCCTCCTGTTTTCTACAAATGACAAGTAAAATTCAATTGCAATTTTAAAATTGCTTCCCAAGTGGGCACACCCTTGCTGGAAGGATTTGGTCTTAGAAGGCTTTCTAATGTGTCACCACCATGCCGCGCATACCAAATCACACGGAAAATGCTTACTAGATAAATTTCAGCAATCCCCACAGGCAAATTGCAATGGGTTGTCATCATATTCCTTATTCAAGAAAGAACTTAATATGGTTGACCCGGCTGGTGTTTTGAAGAAGACAGCCACTAGATGATGTCTGTTGCCAGCTTGTGTATCTTCCGCTGAAACACACTGGCCCGTGACCAATACCCTTGGAATTTTTGTTTGGCTCCCTTCCACAATATCCTCAAGCACTCTAATTATTTTTCTGTTTCCCCCCCTCCCTCTCTTTCTTTCTTTTTTTCTTTCCTTTCTTTCTTTCTTTCTTTCTTTCTTTCTTTCTTTCTTTCTTTCTTTCTTTCTTTCTTTTTTCCTTCCTTCCTTTCTTCTTTCCTTCCTTTCTTTTTTTCTTCCTTCCTTCCTTTCTTACTGTCTTGTCAATTAAAATAAAGAGATGCTGGAAAGGCAGCGGAGAATCAGAGGAGACAAAAATGCATTCTCCCATTAACAGAAGAATTTCACTAAAATATATGACATAAAAGATTTCCATTTTTGAACATTTAGAAACTGCACAGAGGAACAGTCTTGATATTTGACTCCAGATTCGTCCTGAAAACGGACCATTCTGCAGAAACAGTGTTTTGCACTACAGATTCTGACACATTTTGTTCACTCTAAATTTTTGCCAAATTGAGCCAATTATTTGAAATGAATCACTCCAGTGGCTGACTCAAGCCCCTGAATTAATTTTAACATTGAGTTTTAGGCTGGAGCTTCAGCAGTCTGCTACAGATTTTATTTCTTACCTGGAAGCTGAGAATACTTTAAAAAAAAAAGAAAAATTACTCCATGTGTGCAAGAAAAAAATCTAAAAGGATTAAAATAACTCCTATATAATGTAAACAAACTTTGATTCATCTCTGTCACAAGCATTCTCTCACGTTAAGAGCACAAGCTTCGCTTTCTAAAGAATGGCTGCTGTAATTAAAACCAAAACTGAGCTTTCGATTGACTTAATTTTATATTTTTTTCCAAAAATAATGGGGTTTAAGAAACTTGAATTTACCTTATTGGAAAGTAATCATGTTTAAAATGCTAGAAAGCCAGGCAAGTTTATTAGACTAATGAATTCTTCTGCAAGGATTTACCCAGATAACCATTACATCGCAAGATATAAAGAGCCAGAGGGGAGAGGGGAGCAGAAACAGCTGAGGTCAAAAACCTCATCCCATTCTAATAACCAGTGGGGATTGTGTGAGGTTTGTCTACATCTGCGGCCAGCACGTAAAGCAGAGAGGATGGGACAGTGCAACCTCTCCACACAGCTGGGACTGTCCACTTTAAAGTACCTCTGCCCTCCTCTACTTCACAGACAGGGAATAAGGAGCAATGCAAATCTCTACAATTATCTTTCTATTTGTTTTGTATGTTGCATATTTGATATTTTTCCTTTTTTAAATAGTAACCAATTATAAGAATAATGCAAACAAATTTCCATTTTCTTATAGTCATTCTCCACTAGAAACACTAAGCCTATTTTCAGCGAAAAAGTATCAAATAGAATGGTACTTTGGAATATTACTTTAACTATGTAAGGGTGAATTACATTTGTTTATGCTACATTTGTTTAATTATGTAAAGGTGTGTTACTGTTTCCCCTTGCCTGCCTAAGGCACCTGATTGATCTAATAAGAAGCTGAACAGCCAATAGTTAGGCAGGAGAGAGATAGGTATGACTGGCGGGCAGACAGAATAAATAGGAGGAGGAATATAACCTTGGGGGAATGATTGAGGAAGAAAGAGAGGGAGATTCCTGGGGTCAGACAGGCAGACAGACACAGAGCAAACAATGAAAGTAGGACATACAGAATGAAAGAAAGGTAAAATGAGAAGACCACAAAGTAAAATGTAGATGAAGAGAAACAGGTTACATTATAAAACCTACTGGGACAAACATAAGATAAGGCTGGGCGTTCATAACAAATACTAAGTCTCTTTGACATTATTTGGGAACTGGTCGGTGGTCCAAAAGAAAGCCTGATACATAATGGGAGCATTATTTTAAATATGCATTTTATTTTACATGTGTAGGTGTTTTGTCTGCATGTATATCTGTGCAGGATGTATGTATGGTGCCTGCAGAGGGCAGAGGAAGGTGTCCAATACAGGCAGTTGTGAGGGCACTGAGAACTGGGCATGGGCTCTCTGAGAGCAAACAGGACTCTCCATGATCCCACATGAGCAATAATTTAAATGACTTCTTTAGGCTTTCAGATATTCTATTTGAATTGTTTCTTCTTTTGAGATAGAATCTTGCTCATCAGTCCAGATTAGTTTTGAGCTTGTGATCTTTCTCCCTAGGCCTCCAAATGTTGGGATAACAGGGGTATGTCACTATGCCCAGCTTGAGTGAAATTTGTGAGTACCTGAATCAAGCTACTTCTGCCATTTCTGTGTCCATGGTGAAGATAATTCACCGATTTCTTCAGGTTTTAAGGATGACATTTTAAAGTCCTCAGAAAAAGTCTTAGTGGGAAAAATATCCTTGGTTCTGTCTTCAAGATAGGAAATATCAAGAGTGTTACAGTTTTTGTTTGTTTGCTTGTTTTTGGGTTTTGTTGCTGTTTTTATTTTCTGACTCATCGTCTTGGACTTCTACTTTGGGATTTCAATTCTTGAGAAATTTATCTGATAATCAGAAGTTAAACTTGCCAGGGGCTCAAATTGTCATTAAACCCTAAGGCCCACTGCAGAAATTTTTAGCCAGCTTAATGAGACAGCTTCCTTGTCTTTTGACTGAAACATTTTCCATGGTGAGCATTAAGTGCTTTACACAAGCAAATCATGGAATAAATGAGCTGCTTCTCTCCACATGAAAGCAAATTTTATTGTGTCTCTTGGATTGTGGTCAATGTATATGGTTATTAAAGTACATGAAATTTCATCCCTTTGTCACATTTACGTTACATTTGTATTAAGCAAGTACCATGGTATGCTTTGTTTTAGTATTAAAACTATTGTTTTGAGTGTTAGTAGGCACTAGCATTTTTGAAAATTCTGAATACAAAGGATTCCAGTATTTTTTGCACTATTTTTGCTGTTTCTATTGATGCATTTTCCAGTTTGCCGAAATTACTTTGAGTGTTAATTGTCCTGTCTGGCTTCATGCTGTTTATAAAACAGCTTACAAAACAGCCTCAGTTAGAGCAGCAGGTAATGAGTCCAGAGATACTAAATGTTAAACCCAAATGGTACGCCAGAAATCTCTCAAGCTTCTTGTATCATAAATAAAGGTAATATTTTCAGATCTCCCTCTAACCAGCGTGTGTCTAGGGAGAGGGGAATTATGGCAAATAGCCTCTAGCTTTCGGAAAATCTGAGCTGACTTCAAGAGAAAGTCGAGGAAGCAATAAATAGATCATTATGTGATACAATCTGGGTCCAATTAATTTAAATAAATTCCACAGTGTGACTTTAATCATTCATTCTTTCATTTATTAATCAAACATCATAGCATTTTGTAAAAATTAGTTGTTGCTGCCGGTGATTAACCCTCAACACGCATCTCAGCCTGCCTTCAACCCCTTAGGCAAGAGGAAAGCAGCATCGAATTGCCTTTGCTCCCTCAATTCATTGCTCCCTCAATTCTCAGGCTCCTAAAAGGGAAAGGAACAATGTATCAAACAAACAGGGCAGGTTCAACTAATAGCCCAGGGTAATGAGAAAGGGTAAGGCAGTCATAAAACTATCATGACCAACAACTGTGGGCTCACTGCATAGAGGAAAGTAAAAGCTCAATAGCTCAAGAGAAAGGTGAGTGAATGACTTCCAGGAGAAGAAGGCAAGCAGGTTACAACTCATCCTAGAAACACCATCATTTCCTCAACCACAAAGGCAAGGCAGGTGAATAGCCTTCATGTGACTAGCCTTCACACTCCCCCGTACCCTCCTTCAGCTTGACTGTTTTCCTGGCCTTTGCCTCTACACAGAGGCTCTGCTTTCGTGTCTCTTCTTTTCACAAGGGTGTCAGTCTGGAGCCCAAAGACAGAGAGAGCATTTTGGAGACCTTCTTCTCGAAGGTTAAGTCAGCCATCCCCTCTGGCTATGGACACCAGGCATGACTGGAGTTCAAAGAGACAACAAAGGCTAGAACAAGTGAGGGGGGGATACTACAGGAATTTCCAATTCTTCTTATGCAAAGTCCTACAGTGCAGTTTCAGATGTAGATTTGCTTGGAAAATAATCAGAATTTTCTTTCCTTTTCCCGGGGAGTCAAGTGAGGTAAACCTTTATGCCACAATCAAAAGAGCGCTGTGCCTTTGCTCGCCCTGTGATGATTCTCTTTGTTGGGATTAATTTCTCGGTGGCACAGCATCTGCAGGTGGGATTAGTCTTTTTGTGGCTTTGTTCAACTCAAATGTACCCTGACAGATGGTGCTGGCAGGTAAATAGGACCTGTGTATTTCAGAGGTGGGAGAATGCCTGCACTCATCAAAAGAACAATTACCATAACTAAGTAGACTTCAAGGTGCCCCTAGCTTCCCTGAGCTCTGGGGTATTAGTAGGGGAGGGGAGGGGCTCATTCACATTGTGGAATGGATGCCTACCTCCTTCACACTCCTGAGGAAGAGACACACAGAGCTTGTGGTGGGTTTTTTGGCAGGAAACTTTAACCACAAGACATTGAACTCTTTGTGGGTGTTAAATATAGTAACTTTTAAATGATTATTTAGTTCAAGATTTGTAGTTGAGAAAAGTAGCTGGCCAATATTCCACATTATTTACTGTTTAAAAGAGTCCACCGGGTTTAAAATAAACACTCCCGTTGCCAATTAGGCTTACTGGGGAGAAAAACATGAACGAAAAGAATCAGCCATTAACACGAAGCTCAGCGGATGCATTAGTGCATGTGGGGATCCCAGGATAGACCAAAGTTTTCATGTATTTACTTGTTAAAGTCAGAGCAATGTCTAAACTTGCCCATTACAGTATACTGAATAGAATTATAATGAAACTCAGGGGACATTGCTTCAGGCCATTTCATACTGGGACATAGCTATCACCAAAGCCATCCTAAAATACATACTCTAATCACTAATATTGCTTATAATAGAGGCTACAAAATAGGTTAGGTGGGTGGTGATAAAGGCATTTGGTGTATGCACATGTGTGCATGTGCATGCGTGTGCGTGTGTGTGTGTGAGAGAGAGATATGTAATGTAGTCTTTTAAAGGCTTATTTTAGTGTTGAAGCTATGACTTGTAAGGAAAGTATGCCTCAGAAAAACAAATGTCTCTGTAATTGATTTTTAAATGTTTTCACTAAGTCCGGAAACCTTGAAGCTCCAGCATAGCCAGCAGACATTTGACTAATTTTTCTCCTTGTATGTACCTACGCTTATTCATATTTAACCTTTTCTGAAAATTCTCTTTAGATGTTTTAAAATATTCTTCACAGAAATTAAACTTTTCTCTTTTTTTATAGATGGTAGGGTATGAGAAATGCTGTTTAATTTAAATAAATAGCCACATTATGCCTAGCTGAGTCTTAAAACAGAATGGCAGAGTATAATATGGGTTAATACTAAGGTACCTAATCGAATCAGTGACTGGAAGAATTTAAACTGTTCTCCAATTTTTATTTTACATTTTTTCTCAGTTGTTATAGGTATATTTGTCCAATACTGAAAAGATCCTTGACTTTTTTTATTAGATAATATACCCAAAATAATTTACTCTTCAGAAAGAATGGTTTTCTTTCAGTATCTCTAATGCCAACTTATATATTTTGAAGGAAAGAAAAACACCTTTAAATTATGTTTATGGGGCTACAAAGTTGAAAGGATTCAAGTACCACGGCCGTGGTTCTAACCTATATCCATATGTGACTGTAGTCGTCTCTTAATTTCTCGAAAGGAGGATTCGAAAGCTGGGGCAGAAACAGGTGATGTACATTATGACCCAGCAAAGTCTCCAAGGAAGGGGTTCCAGGAGAGTTCCAGGTTTGCCTCAGCTCCAACCGAAAGGCAAACATAACTGGGAAAATTGCCACTTGTCAACTGCTCTGTGTCGTATTATAGGGTGATACCGTTCTTTACACAGCAAATATCAGAAGGCTGACGCGCTACTGTACAAACTTCAACACGCACAACGTGGAACATAAGAGATCCAAGACCATTGGCAGAGTTCACGTGCAAATGAATTGGGTGGGGGAGACTGGGAGAGTATTCCCACACCCCTGAGGGTAAGGGGCAGAAAACACCTGAGATGAGAGTTATTTTTAAAGTTATATTAAAAAAGTCTTTAAGTCCTTGTTTAATTAAAAATGGACCAGTACAAGCGGATGACTCACTTTTATCTTAAAAGGCTGAAAATTAAAAATTATGCAATGCACTAAAAATACAAAGAGTGAATCAAATGTTGTTTCCCATAAGAACCTTGCGGTAGATTCTGGAGCTTGGATGCATAGGTAAACTGCTATGGCTCTCACTGAGAGGTAGGTCATAAACACAAAGCACACATAAAGAAGCAATGGAGAGCTGTTTAATCTGCCTAAGCAGCTCGTTGTGTCATGACGATAAAACAAGACTTTCCTTCCTAACTGGCCAAAAAAACGCCAGTGCACTTTCTTCAGTTATCCAAGTCTTGCCTTAAGAGATGCATTAGCATGAGGTGTTTCTCTGCCCAGGGGTGAATCACTCTCCTTCTCCATTCACGTCATAATGTAGGTATGAAAGCACTGGTCCTACGTGTCTTATTTTTACTCAGAAATACAGATGGCATTCTCTTCAACTGGGTAGCTTCCAACATTAGTCCCTGTCATAATGCTGTCATAGTGACAGTGGCATCTGTGGACTTCATGGGAATCAGTGTGGTGATTTATCTGAAAGGGAAAAAAAAAAGTCAACACTGATTCCTGGTGTATTTTGCTTTTTGAAACACTGTAAAATATGTCATTTAATTTGCTAGTGAATGGGAGACAAGTAGATGCCAGAGACATTAGATTAATTGACGAAGAGATGTATCTAGAAATGCGGGTATAACACATGTGTCTAGAGGGATGATGCAGTTACTGGTGAACATGGCCAAAAGATCATGGTTAACATGGTTAACTGGTTGCAAAGAAGAATTTTAATCTCGAGTCACTTTGCCAAATACTCAAGTTTTCCTGTCAACAAGAGCTCATTTTAATTATTTCTAAATTCTTTTAAATATTTTTTTGACTTCTAGAATGATATTGCAGTGATAGCTCCACATGCTAGATTCCATCCTACACAACTTTGGCAAACACTTCCTGTCACCACCCTTTATGCCAAAGGCTATTACTGAAGTGCCAAACATTCTGTATTCATTGGTTCAGTTGCCACTTACTCTGAGTGTGCATGCCAGCATCATGATCAACAATGAAAAAACACTGGCAGAATCTCTCCAGGAGGCATCCCACGTTTTATTATGTCACCAGCACTTCAAGAATGAAAGAAAAATATGGTCTTAGTTTATATAACTTAAGTGATTAATTTAAAAACTAGTTCTTTTAATACCAAACTATAACATATCTGAACTTGCTAGAAAAAAATTAAAAATGAAAAATTATTTTCTTAAGCGGTGTGGCCCAATGTAGACTGATCATGGACCAGTGAATGACACCCTCTACGTAGGGGATTATGAATAGCACTAATTGGATCTGGGTTATTAAAAGAAGAAAAGAAAGATGTGATGTGGGATTCCCCTCTGTATGCTGTGAATATGTTTTATTACCATATTGGTTAATTGGTTAATAAAGAAGCTGGATTGGGCCTATGATAGTACAGAACAGGGCAAGGTGGGAATTCCAAGCAGAGATAGAAGAGAAAAGAGGACAGATTCAGAGAGACGCCATGTAGCTGCTGAAGGAGCAAGATGCCTGACCTCCAGCCAGATCCTACCCATAAACCATGAGCCTCATGGTAAAATACAAAATAATAGAAATGGGTTAATTCAAGATATAAGAGCTAGCTAGGAATTCACTAGAGTCATTAGCCAAGTAGTGTTGCAATTAATATAGTTTTCTGTATGATTATTTTAGGTCTGGGCAACCAGGAACGGGAAAGCAGCCTCTGCCTACAGAATGGTGCCTATGAATGTTTGGGGCAGATGCCCACTGCCCACTTCAGGACCAGATGCTTGTGTGATCACTTGGGGTCAGGATGAAAGTAACTGAGACCATGCCTGCAGCTCAGTACTCCCCACCTGGGCAGGCTGCTGGATCAGGTCTGCTAGAAGTGCACAGGCAGGAGAGCATGGCAGATTCCCAACACCATAAACAGAGATATTTCCAGGTCACACAGTGTATTGCAAGACAGATTTAGTTTTTACTCAGACAAAAAGGGATTATATGCAGCATGGGGCTACCCAGAGTTGAAGTGATAGGGACAGCTTCCACTTGGCAGTTCCAGAGCTGGCAGCAACTACTGCCGCCTTATTGAAAGCCTGAGAGAGGCAGACCCAGCATCCAGACAACCAAGCTGCTTACCATTTTAAAAGGGTCCCTGGTCAGAAAATTATTGCAGATATGAAATAAATACAAATTCAAATGGAAAAGACCTCTAAATGATCTCAGTGTAGGATAAATGTACATAAAGGTAAAAGAATATAGACAGTTATAAAAGGAAGTAAACAGTTTAAAAAAAATAAAGCAATATCTTTAATATGAGAAAGTACAGACAGTCATAGATTAAAGGAGTTAAAAAATAAGCCATGTAAAGATGGAATATACACAGAGAGTCTGGATTATGTATATTACTGTTTTCTTTAAATTTTATGACTCTGAATAAGCTAAGTACAGAGAGATATTTGATTCTGGGGGTTGCTAAAATAAACCAACATATTACTTTAAAAGCATCTTTATTTCAAAATTTGGGTCTAAAGATATGTTGCTTTTGAAAAGAGGCTCTATTTTAGTTTCCACAGAAGATGAGAACCTGTGGATTCCTTGCAAGCTAATGTGGTTTGATGGAACAGGACTCCCTGCAAGTTCTCCATGAACTCTGATAATACTTTGCCCAACAAAAAGCATGAAGTTTGGAGAAAACTATGCCCAAATTCCACAAAATGATCATTTATACATGTTTATTTTCATTTATAAAAAAGGGGGTTGGGTATAAAGCATTAGTAGTTACAGCAGTCAATCTCTTTTATTAAAAAAATAAGGAAGATATAATATAGAGATGAATACTCTGCATTGGTATAGATCTTAGTCTATTGATACAAATTTAAGGTCAATTTTGTTATATATATATCTATATATATGTTTTCTTTATTTACAGTTCATTTAAAATGTAATGTATAATTAAAAATTTTAGTTTAATAGGTAGTCATTTATAATAGTAAAACTTGCAATTATGTTGGGTTTTTGATATATAGTGATATATTTCAGTTAGATAATTTTCAATACTTCAAAGACCTACAGAGTATGGCATTTAAAATGTTTTAAGAACTTAGGACTTTTCATGACAATGAGACACTCTGCTCCTGGCACTGCCAATAACTTCAAGAGGATGATGAACATCAAAGAGGCTCCTTATGGAGTTTGGTAGCCATTTGGGTAAGAAACTGCTCTTGCCTGGACTGCTTGGTGGTATGCTATATGAACTGGACATGCAGGACCCATAGAAAAATGACTGCTGAAATGGCCTAAAGGTGAGACAGTCCTTTAGGGTTCCTGCTTCATGAAAGAAACTGTCAGACACTCTGCAGGACATAGAAGAAAACAACTGCTGAACATTGCTAGTACAAGGCAAAACAGATCATCAAATTTCCTGTTTCGCTGAAAAGTTTGTCTGATATTATGGTCCTGTAGGTTGAAGATAGATGCTTCAGCATTACGGAAAAACTTTAAGTGAGTTTCCAGGCAGCAAAATGTCTTTGTCAATTCTATGGTTTTGGATGATGGCTACAATGAGCTTCCTGTTTACTTAGGCAATATTATCCTTATGGGGTCTTTGATAGAGCTGAAGAATAGATAGTTATAGCTTTCCTTAGTTATGACAAAAGATAAAGTAGCTATAAATACTGTAACTGTAATTCTTATTTGATAGCTGTATTGTTATATGTAATTTTACTATTTCAAAGTTAAAATTTATTTAGACAAAAAAGGGGAGGTGATGTGGGATTCCCTTCTGTATGCTGTGAATATGTTTTATTACCATTGGTTAATACAAAGCTGCTTTGGGCCTGTAACAGTGCAGAATATAATAAGGCAGAGATAGAAAAAAAAGAAGGCAGAGTTAGAGAGACACCATGCAGCTTCCAAAGGAGAAAGATACATCGCCACCAGCCAGAACCTGCTTGGAAACTACAAGCCTCATAGTGAAATAGAAAATAATAGAAATGGGTTAATTCAAGGTGTAAGAGATAGCTAAGAATACGCTAGACCAAGCAGTGTTTAAATTAATATAGTTTCTGTGTGATTATTCTGTAAGGGTGGATTGGAGCAAATGAGTAGCCTCCATCTAAACAGAAGAGGAGGAAGAAGGGGAGGAGGAGAAGAAGGGGAGAGAGAGAGAGAGAGAGAGAGAGAGAGAGAGAGAGAGGGAGGGAGAGAGAGAGAGAGAGAGAGAGAGAGAGGAAATGAATTTCAATGTGGAAGTGAAAAGAATTCTGGGATATATTGTGCGGGAAGGGTAGATATCATTTAATATAAATTGTATTAATGGATGAAATCAGAAAGCAATGCATGTGCAATTATTTGAATAACTAAAAGTGTTTTAGAATGAGTGATGGGTATTGACTATTATGTGAACTCATGCTGAAATTAAGGGATATAATTATCCCCTTTTCATCCTGGAGGCCATGTCTGTCATGGCTATACCACACATAGAGAAAGCTGTGGTCATCTTTATGGATATGTGAACTTGACAAGAGAACAGGTCTCTATCTGCTAATAATAATTAATTCTAATGGAAATGAAATAAAGAGCAAGCATCATGATTCTTGAATTCAAGGTTAGTAAAAGTTCATTTCTTAAAGCTTTTCTGATTTGTTTTCAAAATTCCAACTTATAGGAGATAAAGTATACAAACCTTAGTTGCTTACTTTCAATTAACCATTCACTTTGTGGACCATTCTTTTAAATGTACTGAAAAGTAGCCTTGCCCTTCCTTTCTTTTCCTTCAGAAATAGCCGCATAGACATGACCACGCCATAGAATGGCTGTACTGAATAGATTGATCACTTCTGGCATAGGAGAGTCATCAGGGATGTAGCCCCAGAGAGGCTGTTTCCACACACATGGAAACAGGTTGCACTAAGTAGTCAACAGATATTAACTTTGGGGAGAGAGAGAGAGAGAGAGAGAGAGACAGAGAGAGAGACAGAGAGAGAGAGAGAGAGAGAGAGAGAGAGAGAGAGAGAACTCATCTGTCTTTAACTGCTAAGAATTCTGAGCTGGAAACCAAATTCAGCAAGAATGGTCACTTTGTATGTGTTTGAAACTTATAGTATAGCATAGGATAGGACTTTACCCACCTATCCTTTACCAGGAAAATAGATAGAGTGGGTTTTTTTTGAAGTATAATTGATCAGGACTTGATGGAGGTGGGTCTTGTAATAATAAAGAAACTGTCTTGGCCCTCATAGGACAGAAAATTAGGTAGGCGGAGTAGACAGAATAGGATGCTGGGCGGAAGAGGAAGTGAGGTCAGACTCTGCTCTGCTCCCAGAGAGAGCCGACAGCTCGGGAGCAGAGACGCCATGCTCAGCTCTCCCGGAGAGACTCGACAACTCTGCTCTCTGGAGCAGAGACACCAGGATGGACACCAGCTAGACTCTTCCCGGTAAGCGCACCTTGGGGTGCTTACAAACAATCATTAGAAATGGTCTAGTCCAGGTGCGAGAATTAGCCTGTAAGGGCTAGAGTTCATGGGCCAAGCAGTTCTTAAATGAATACAGTTTGTGTGTTGTTATTTCGGGCATGAGCTAGCCAAGTGGCCGGGGTGTTGGGGACGCAGCCCCGCCGCTCTTATTTCAACAGATGGCACCCAGACGTGTGGACAACTGAATCCACAAAAAGCCTGAGAAAGCTTGGGAAAGAGTAAAGCATGTTTGTTTTCTTGGTAGCAGAAATTTTTCGGGTCT